>NC_080671.1:370451091-370756091 GCF_030247195.1 Topomyia yanbarensis | reverse complement strand
ATGAGCTAGTCAAAAGTCGAAAGAGAGACAGGAGCGGGCCTTTTAAAAATGTTGCGCAAAAATTTATTTTGTCAGTTTGCGTTTTATATTCCTTATGACTTAGGGTAATCAATTTTCTGGAAGTTGCATTTTGTCATTTTTCCATTGTCATTTCCGTATTGTTTACACCATAGAGCGAAGCAAAAATTTAAAAATCTGAAATCAGTTTAAATTTGATTTTATTTATTTCAAAGGTCGCTATTCTATGATCAAGTTTTCATTTGCCGCTATTAGGGGAACATGGGGAGACTTGACCAAGTGCATAATTCTATTAATGGCTATGACGTGTTCTATTGAGTTCTTAAAAAATTTTCAACGATATTTTTATACTTAAGGTAATTTTAAAAGTTAGTTTTAAAAGTTTGGAATGTAAAATTCTTTCCTTACTTTCCTTAATACAGTAAGATTCCGTTTTTGGCACGTTTCGTTTTTGGCCTACTCCCGTTTTCGCACACTCCGATTTTGGCAACAAATGGGTTCCGTTTTTGGCAACATTCTTGTTGTACATAATAAATCTTTGAAAAATGTGCAGTAGATTTTTTTTCGTACCAATTGACATCACAGTTGACTTTATTTCTAAACATGAGAGTCATATTAACCCTCAAAGGAGCAAATAATTTTTTTCAAATATTGTTAAAATTGTCTCATAGTTTTGTACATTATACATCTTGAGATGTTTTTCGCAACGTTGTTTTAAAATAGCGTTATGCATTTAAGGGTTAACTATATTTCACACTTACGTGTCGTATATAATGATTACAATAACTGGTAACATTGTAACTAGTGTCTTATGGAATCAATTTTTTCAGTAAGACCCAGAGTCTGTGCACTTTAGAGTCAAGTACAAAGGAATGCATAATAGGACTAGTTCTGGAGAAAATTTTCAATAGAACCTTAGTAAGATTGCAGAGCCTCTTTCTCTTTCGATTATTACGACGTTACTACAAAACTTGGCACTAAATTTTCAGTACATATTGAAAGCCTGTATTTAGGAATACAAAACTGATAGCTCCTAAATTGTTTGTTTTAACTTCATGATGTCTTTGGCAAATTTGTTAGTTTTTTTTGCGATTTTTTGAAATGAATGTAATTGGGATGGTCCTTGTGGTTAGGGTGTTCAAAGTATCGACTGTTTAGATGTGTGAAGTTTACCTGCGCAATGGCCTACAATATAATAAATTGAAGCAAGTTTGCTGAATAAATAAGGCTATCTAAAATGGTTAATTTCTCATGATTTTATTAAAGATTTGGGGTAGGGTGGCTCTTGAAAAATTGTTCATTAATTTTTAGAAAGAAGGATAACAGCTCCAGTAGCGAAATCAACATTACCATGCAGTGAATTGTTTGAGTTTTGACGTCCAGTGGACCGAAGGGAAGCGATTAGAATTAAATGATATTGTTACAGCTCCGTAATCAGGGGCATTGTGCTCGAGAAGTGCGCGAAGATTGTGAGAATTTTACTGAACGACGCACAGTGTCGTACAAAACCTCGAAATTTTATTTTAAATTTTTCATGATTTAATATTTTTCTCTGTTTGTGAACAGGTTGAATAGAGACTTCTCAAAATATTAAGTCTTGAGGACAGGACAAAAGTAAGATTTTTTACAGACTTTCAAAGGTGAAATAGATGATCAATTCTGGAAAAAATGTGTTCAAACCTTTGTTATTCAAATGAATATATCGTTTTAGTTAACATTCCGATTAGGGTCGAACTGATTTCATTAGTAAGGTTATTCGGTGGACTTATATTTGCCATTCAATTTCGTCAATACAAGGCTTTCTTCTCAGTCAATCTTTCTGAAGAACAAATAATAAATCGTGCGTCAAATTAAAATTATTTATTCAGAGCGGCTGTACTTTTTGCCTTTCTCATATAAAGAAAGGCTATGCAATCACTGTAAAAATCGACTTTTTAACCGAGGCCCGGAGGGCCGAGTGTCATACATCATTCGATTCAGTTCGTCGAGATCGGCAAATGTCTGTGTGTGCATGTGTATGTGTATGTGTGTGTATGTGTGTGTGTCATTTAAACTCACACAATTTTCTCAGAGATGGCTGAATCGATTTTTGCAAACTTAGTTTCATCTGAAAGGTTTAACGCTCCCATAAGCTGCCATTGAATTTTTAGTTGGTCCGACTTCCGGTTCCGGAGTTACGGGTTGAAGAGTGCGGTCACACAGAAAATTCGCATATAAACTGGTACCACCATGATGTTCAAATGATGTAAAACATATTAAAATTGATGTAACGTTGCTCTAGTTTGCGGGTCTAGATCACTAATGATCAATCAATCATATTGGCCACCTATGACGGTTCATGACGCCCCCGGGGAACCCGCCAAGTTCCTAAGCTAATTCCCCAACGAATTCTCTACCGATTTTTACAAACTTGATTTCAAATGAAAGATACGGTAATACCATTGACTGCTGCTGAATTTCATTCGGTTCTGACTCTTGCTTCCGGAGTTACAGTGGTGTTAGTAAGGATACACTGGAATTTCCCATATAAATCGGTACAATCGTAATACCTCAGAGGCTAAAAACTATTGAAATGGTCACCAAATTACTTCTTATCGCAGATCTAGATAACTAATTGCCAATCAAACAATCTATGAATATATTGTCCACTATCGACGATTCCGGAAGTCCGGAATTCCGGGCATATTCCACAATTAAAGTCACATCGGTTCATCGGTGATGACAACCGATTTTCTCAAACCAAGTCTCAAATGGAAGGCAAAATATGCAGTTGAGTATTGCGTCGCCGAGCCTCCCCCCACCCGCCTTGCCCTTACATCTCCCTCCTTCATCACTCCCCTCCTCTTGGACCACCCTCACGCCCCCATTTCCTTCATCCACCCCGTATACCGAAATAAGATGAAGGATTTCTGACGCATCCTCCACTCCCACTCTACTAACCCCCCATTCCATACACGTTCAAACCCATTCCACCAACCTTTCCAAATTATAATCACATGAAGATAACATTGAACTCATGCTTATTAAGCTAATTAAATATTATTCTTTTGCCTTTCTTATATAGAAAGGTTATGCAATTGCTCCAAAAACAGACTTACTAACCGAGGCCCGGAGGGCCGAGTCTCATATAACATTCGACTCAGTTCGCCGAGATCGCAAAATAACTGTGTGTATGTATGTGTGTATGTATGTATGTATGTATGTATGTATGTATGTATGTATGTATGTATGTATGTATGTGTATGTGCGGATTTGTTAACAAAATGTACACATCGGTTTCTCGGAGATGGCTGAACCGATTTTTACAAACTAAGATTCAAATGAAAGGTATAATATTCCCATAGGTTGCTATTGAACTTCATTTTCAACCGACATCTTGTTCCGGATTACGAGTTGAAGAGTATGGTTACAAAACAAAATTTGTTGATTTGTCCACATCGGTTTCTCGTAATTTCCTGAACCGATTTTGACAAACTTAATTTTAAATGAAAGGTCCATCAGCTGCTGTTGAATTTTGTGTGGATCCGAGTTCTGGTTCCTGAATTACAGGGTGATACGTACGATCACGCAGCAAATCCCGATTCTAACGAATTCTGCGATGAATGTAAAAAGGTGATTTTTTTTCCAAAATGTAAACACAACTGTTGAATTTGTAGATCTAGGTCCCCAACAGTCATTCAAAGTCTCTTTGGCCACACTGGCCACCATCGACGGATCCGGAAGCATCCAAATTCAGAATAACGGTTATATTGGTTTCTCAAAAATGGCTGGACCGATTTGATCAACTTAGTCTCAAATGAAAGGTGTTGCGTCCCCGGAAACTGATATTAAATTCCATCTCCATCCGACTTCCGGTTCTGGAGTTACGGGTTGTGGAGTGCGATCACATAGAAAACTCCGATTCAAACCGATACCGCGATGAATGCAAAAACGTGCTCTTATATATACTTACCAAGTGTAATAAGAATGAAAGACATTTCCATAATGTTATATTGTACGAACCAGCTATTAAATCATAGTTTGGAGAAATGAGAAAGGCACAATTGCACCTCTAGGTGGATTAAAACAGGTTTTTAGAAACAGTTCGGAAAGATCGCTTGTAGTTCATAACTCTTGAAAATTAGTGTACTTTTCAAAAATAAATGTCTTGTTTTGCCCCTTTCTGCCCCGGGGCATGAAAAAAGATGATTTCATCTTTGGACGCAGATTTTTTGAGTGAATGGATTGCCGGATAAAAGGGGGCAAAAATTGACCACTTTTGCGTTGTCCCCTAGCGCCAAAATCATGTTTTTTTCAATTTTTCACGAACACAATGCACGATATCTATGAGATATTTTCAGAAGCTATTATTTCTCATAAATACCTTTCTAAAAATGTGCTATTTGTATATAACAAACTTTGAAATCGTTCTTTCACAGGGGTGCACTGAAGTGTTGTACCCTAACGCTTTCCGTTACAGTACGGTAAATCCTTCTGTAGAGATACTTTGGGAGCCTACAGAACAGGATATAGACATAAAGGATATCAGCAACCTATATCAGAAATAGCGCAGCCATGCAGTGGTATGAGTGTCCCAAGGGGTGGAAAGAGAGGGGAGGGGGAGTTATGCCATTAAGGGGAAGGCCTACCTTATAATATCGCAAAATAATCGAGTTTTTATTACATCTATCAATGGATAAACTATCTAAGGATGAATCAACAATTTCAGAACAGGGTTCAAAGATATGGAATGGAACGCAATATGCCAAAGAAGTATGAGAGCGCACGGAAGAATTTGGTCATAGGAAATAACACTCACTTGTCCTCCTTAAATATTCTTTCAAATTGACGGGATAACACTGTTCAACACACGATCGGGGAGCAGAACAAAAAAAATGGCGAAAGTTTTGGGTCCCAGGAAACCCCTGGTGAAGAAATTTTTTAAAAATATTGGAACCGGGCTTCACAGTTTAAAACCAAAGTTTGTATGGAGAACTAGGGGTGTTCAAGAGGCAAGATAACAATGAAAATGGTAATTTTAAATTTTCGCATAAAGTCTTGCATAAAATGCTTATTACACCGAAAAAGTAATCTATACAAGTTTTTAGCGCAATCGGACATCATTAAGGGGGTGCGGCGTTTGAATATTGTTTTCATAATATAAGAAAAAATCCAAAGGGGTGAGTGAGTACATGTAAATGTAAATGTTGAAAATCGAAAAAAAAAATTTGTCGAAATATGTCTGAAAATAGCATGAAACAGCAGAATCTAGTTTCAAAACAAACGAAAACTGCTGAAAACAAATTATAAATTTTTTTTGGATCCAAGGACTTGGAAATTTTTGAAAAAATGATTCGAAAATCGAAAATTTTACTGTAATGCACTACGATTGAAAAATAATTTCCCATCGAACTAGGCTTGGTAGCAGCACAAATAAAAAGATGGCAGGGATTTGGGGTTCCAACTAAAACACCGTGAAGGAATCTTTGAAAAAAAAATGGAACGGGACTTGACAGTTTAAAACCAAAGTTTTGTGAAATTTTTGAAAATTTGCATCTTTTAAGTGAAAATGGACATTTTTGATCGAAATTTTCCAACGTATTGGGCTTGGGAGCAGAATAAATAAAAAGATGACGGAGATTTACGGTTCCAACTAAATCACCGTGGAGAAAGATTTGAAAAAAAAAATGGAACGGGATTTCACAGTTTATAATTATTGACCACTTGGAACAAACCACGGTTTGTCTTTTCGAAATTCATTTTCTTCTACATGAACCAAACATAGTAGTTTAACACAGCTTTTTAATGATTTGATAGCATGTAAAAGTCAAAATTTTATCGAGGATGCGCATTTCTCAGAATTCGCAAATTAAAGATACAATTTCACGAAATTCTCCAGTTTTCTATCATTTAGATAATTCAGTGACAAGCCGGCCAGCTGACCCATAAGACCGCAATTGTGTGCAGATTTCTAACAATTTTTTTTTATACTGAAATATAGCTAAATTTTCCAAAAGCTGCGTCTTTCCCTTCTTTTCCAAAAATTGCATAAAACGGCTGTATTTTGATTAATTTCCGCAATCATAACTATTAAGTGTCTTCTTGCAGATCTATGAGTAGAAACGGTTGAACAAACGCCAGAGGTTGAACTGGAAGGGCGATATTCTATTTCGAAATCTTTACTTCAACCGTATAACTGGTTTTTCGCGACATTATATACAATATGTAAATATCATAACTGCTTCACTGAGTATAATCGTTTGACAGTCTTACCTTTCTGAGTTGCTTCAGTGTCACATTTGTTTATTTTTAACGCAACAAGAAAATAAATATTGAACCACCCTAATGGCGTTTTTTGATCTGCCCTAATCAACAGTCAATTTTATTTTCAAGACTTTATAATATCAAAAAACAAAGTCAGCGCATTAAAATTGCTTGAAAAAACTTATTTGGTCAACAAAATAAAAAAATGTTGAGTCACCCTAATAAACAGTTAATTTTATTTAATATATTTTCCGATGTCAATAATGTATTCAACTTACCAAAACTGCTTGAAACCACCTTTTCGAACCATTAGAAAGTGGCGATTGTGGTCTACAATCTCTTCTACACCGGGTCACACTGTGGTATGCGGTGTGTCCTGTTCTCAATCCATATTAATTTGATTTGTAAATATCATTTGTCAAATACACATGAAGGTGAAACTAGAAATACATCTAGTTTGGCATTTCAAATCTTTGTTTTGAGTTATTTACATGTCTAAGGGGTAATATACTTCGCTTTGATTGAGCTTCAACAAACACTTCGGTCGCGTTAGGGGACAACACTTAATGTGCGACCGTTTGTGTTCATTTTGGTGTTGTCCCCTAACGCAGCGTTTGCAACGGTCGTGGAAAAAATTTCATGAAAGCACGAAAATCTAAGTATACAGTATTGTTCTGTGACTATCGATGATCAAATTCCTAGAACAAATGGATGCTCTAAAGTTTGAGATAGAGCAGGTTTTTTGATAAATACAAGTTTAGGTTGGATAATCAATATTTTGCTCTGTTGTCCCCTAACGCGACATTTTCACCTCTCAGAATGAAATGACAACCTGAAAAATATCTAACCCATAACATTAACGTAGTGTTAGGACTTTTAAAGAATGCAATTAAGTGTTTTGAGCGTACATCGTAGGTTTTTTCAAACGAGAAGCTGTTAACAGTTGCATGATGCGTGCAAACGTTGTCCCCTAACGCTGAAATGTGTCTTAACCCTCCGACACTCGCGCCGCTGTATTTTGTGCAACAACTTCCGAAACTCTAGCGAAATCTTCTTCCAGCACCAGCGGGTGCTCATTCGGGGTGCCATTCGCGCGTGTGCCGGAGGGTTAAAAGAAAATAATGAACAATATCAAAAGGAAGGGGATATCACCATCCAAGTTTTTGTTCTTATTTCTAGGTTTTGTAAAGGGAAATAATTCGTCGACAGGATTTAATGATGAATATCTCTTTTTATAATAGGGTAGACGAGCCCTTATTCATCTCAGGATGTCAGGATGTCACACTTTTTCGATGATAACTCGACTTAGAGTGACTGGATTGTGCTTAAATAGGTATCAGAACCCCTACTTCGTTCCTAAGAAGTAGTACAGTTAAAATTTTTGCCTGGAAAATGTAAAATGCTCGCGTTTGAGCGAAGTGAAAAGTCGAGTACAGCGTACCCTTATTTATCCACCATTTGAGCTAATACGTTGAATAGAGATAGCAGATACTTCTCCAACTAATGAGTTCAAATGGGTGGGATGAACAGAGGAGCTAAGATGAATAAGGGAGCAGTAACCCTAGTTCGATTTCAACAAACTATACTGCCCATGATCGCATATCAGTCCCATAAAGATAGGAAATCCCATAGAAAACGGGACAACTATGCGATCATGGGTAGTATAGCTCGTTCGAAAGTTATTCGTGTAAGTTAACTTAAGAAGTTTATCTGTGTTGTCAATTTCGACAGTTAATCTCAAAAAATCTGCAAAAAACACCTTTTTAAACACATTCAAACATCGATCGATCTTGGAATTTAAATATCAGAATCAAAAACAAATGAATAGCGTTCTGTCTGGTTGTTGGGGCCTTCATTTGAAATTGGTTTGGATAAGATCGGTTCAGCCGTTGCTGAGAAACACGAATGAGAGTTTGTCCGTTAAATACACACATTCACACCGAAATTGTCCCTAATCATCGAGCTGAGTCGATTGCTGGATAAGACTCGGCCCTCCGGGCCTCCGAATAACATCTTAATAGTTTGGACGGTTTCTATATATTTCTTTTATACGAAATGTAATAATGTAAATATAGGATACGATCCGACATTGTTAGATAACGTTGAGAATAATCACATTATTATGTGAAAGGCACTATAGAATGTTATGTCAATAAAAAGCAACTTTCGGATGCAGGCTCTCAGTAGCTTAAAGTCTTTCGCTAACACCAGACATTCTCAGCGTGCAATGTTCGAGCTTTTGTTTATTTTCATTACAATTTTCACTTTCTTTCATTACTATGTTAGTTATCGTCGGTCACGAAAACGTTTATACGAGCTGGCCGCGCAAATTCCAGGCCCCTTCGATTGGCCTCTGATCGGTTCTGCATATCTGGGAATCACAGTAGGACCTACGAAAATATGCGACTTTTTGGTACAAAGGATGCATACGCTATCGTCGCCACTGCGTGCCTGGATCGGGCCGCTTCTGTTCGTCTTCTTCGACAAACCGGAACACTTGGAAGTGATTCTAAACTCTCAGAACTGCGTCCGCAAAAACTATGTGAACAGAGTGTTCCGTTTCGAGTATGGATTGCCGCACTGCGCTCCTGAGCTTTGGAGAGTTCTGCGGAAACGGTTGAATCCTTCGTTTTCTTCGACTACTATCAAACATTTCGTCCCGGAATTCAACGTTCAGGCAGACAAGTTGGTCCAATACCTCGAGGCATTTGCTGACCGAGAAGTTGTTGATTTGTTGCCAAAAATCAGCAGTTATACGATATCAGCCGCCTTGCTTAACTTATTTGGAGTCAATGTGCGAGTAAATGATACTGAATACATCGAAAAGTACACTGAAAATGCGGAGAAGTACAATGCATCTGATTAAGTTTGTTGAAAAGTCCATTTCACTGTGTTTGTTTCAGGTTGTGGATACTCATGTTCGACAGAGTCTACAAGCCGTGGTTTTATCCTGACTTCGCATATCATCTGTCGCCCAGCTATAGAAAGGAAAAGAAAGGAATACAAAAACTACAACAGCTTTCAATTGAGGTACGTTTTAAGAGCGATAGTCTTAATGAAGACTATGTGTGATAATATGTGCTCACTTTTAGATATGTATGGCGCGTGAATCGATGAGACTCAAACCCAAACAATATCAGTCAGATAAAACTGTACAGATGCCAGAAATAGTAATCGAACGTTTAGAACGTATGACGTTCGAACCCGGTGAAATCAACGAAAACATTATGTTGCACAATATGGATACCTTTCTGTTCGCCAGCAACGATACCACATCCAACGTTATTGTCACAACCTTGCTGATGATGGCCATGCATCCCGATGTGCAGGACCGGGTGCACAAGGAGGTAACATACTCAGTCTCAAATGACGTGATCACCTTCGAAGATTTGTCCTCGCTTCAATATCTGGAAATGGTGATTAAAGAATCGATGCGGCTTGTGCCAGTTGCGCCGGTCATTGGTCGTATTTGTGAGCGGGAGTTGCAGGTTGACAATTGGACAATACCGGTTGGAACGGAAGTTTTCATTCCTATCTTGAAACTACATCGCGATAAATTGATTTGGGCCCAACATTCGGAGAGGTTTGATCCGGACAATTTTCTGCCCGAACGATGTGCGAAACGACATCCCTATGCGTATCTTCCCTTTGGTGGTGGAATTCGGAACTGTATAGGAATGCGGTACGCGTGGATGTCACTGAAAATAGCGCTGGCAAAAATAATTCGAAAGTATGAATTTTCGACAGAGATGAGGTTGGAAGATATAAAATTGATACCTTCCCTTGTTTTACTCGTAGCAAATAGACATATGTTGCGAATAAAACGACGAAAATTGTAATAATGTAGTAACAGTTTTCGGTGCATTCAGTATGCTTATCTATCTATCCATAATATGGATAGATAGATGACTTTTAAATATATAGATTCTATATATTTAAAAGTCAATGTTAGTATGTATATGATTTATGGATTCCCAACCTGCTTAACCGATTGCCGTCAAAATTTATATTAGGCATTTGTTCTGGAGCGTGTTTGTGTGCTATTGGTTGGGGATTACCTGCCCACCAGATGGCGTATCGGAACAAATTGTGTTTTCCTCCTATTTCATTGAAAGTCGCAGCAACGTACGATGGGTATTAGTTAGTAATATATAAATATTTGATGGCTTGAAATGTTCGTTAATTTGTTTCCTTATATGACATATGTATTCCGCAATTAATATAAACCAATTGAAAGTTAAAAAAATTAAAGGGTTGTGTACAGGACACGACCACGGTGACATTAAAAATGTAGCTTTTTTCAAGAGCGTGCAAATGAATTTTATCTATCACAACTCCTCACGTTCTGGATCACTCTCCTGTTCTTATATGTTACAATTCGCTATATACTCTCCATATTCAAACATAATCTATTGAAGGTCATTTAAGACTCAAGAAAACTTTTTCAAGCAGGTGTGTGAATTGAACGCTTGGTAGTATGCATAGGAAAAATTATGTTCAGCTTTTCCACCGTTTTATTCATATAAAACCTTTTCAAAACTCTAGAAAAAGAACATCAGTCGGTTTATTAAATAATCATGATCAAATTATGCAAAATAGTAGGCAGAAAAACAATTAACCAAGAGGAATGGTGCTTTTAAAAAAGTGGCTGTGGTTTGAATTGGAAAATTATCTCGAAAACTCAACGTAGGGGTTAATTATTTTTTACGTAGAATGTGTATGCAAAGTTTGATATAAATCAGTTAAGAAGTTTTTGAATAGTAGTTAACACCGTAAATCGTGTTTTCCATAAACGTTCTACAATGAGCTTCGTCACCGAGTCGTTTGTCGATATTATTGCATGGGTAAACTTCGGAATGAATGATACATTATATGTAATGTACAAAAGTTTTAATCGATTCGCTTCACCCAAATTTCTAAAAAAAACAAAAAAGTGTTTTTTTACGTTGAAACCCTTATCCTCCTTAAGTATTTTTTGATCGATTAATGGCCGAACAAATGAAATTATTTGATAAATTACCAGTTAAAACGGGTCTTGACGCTATCTTAGTGACATTTTTCTTGTTGATAATTATTATAACGTGTTATAACTCATTAGTGTAAACATAATATTAAACCGGTTCCAGCTTGAAACTAAAACAATAAATAAGCGGTTTGTTTCATATTTTAAAACAGATTATTTTAAAATATAAATTGGTACACCCAACCATTCTATTTGTTCTTTTATTTAAAACGCGTTTAGAACTGTGTTTTAAATACACGGGGCAGAACAGATACTTTGACTCGATAAACTGCGAGATTTTAAGTCCATTGACGCTTAAGACATGGCATGAATTTTAATCTAAAAAGAACACCCGCTTAAACTGCTGCTGGGACAGTAAGTTCTTGTTTTAAAATTTTTAGTTTTATGCAGTACGAAACAAAAGTGTTCGATATTATAAATCAACAAGCTCTGCTGGGAATTTGATTGTTTCCGTTCCAATTACACTCCCATATAAAATACTACGCTGCTGAACAGTGTTACAGAAATAACTAGATAAGTATGTTGTCAGATGCCTTACTGATAAAAAACGTATCACATATAACCGAAATTTGAAGCATGTATGCCCATAGACTCATTACCCTACGAACTTACAAAGCGCCGTAAACACGGATCGACAAGTTACAACGCACACCCATACATAAAAATAAATTATTTGTTTCAAACGCAAACTCTCAAGCAGCACACACAAGTCGCACCCTTCCGCATTGAACTCAATCCAAACCACCATACCCACCCACTTTGCAAATCATTCTGTGACACTGTGCCAATATGGTATAACCTATTGACGCCGTGCTGGTAGCCGAAAAATCCGTACACGGTTTAACCGTGTGCGATGTCACCTCTGCCGGAAATGCATAGCGTCTATCGCTTATTTCAGCGTCCAGACGCTACAGCTATGATCTTGCTCTTTCGAAATAAGAGCAAAAACTGATTTAAACCAGAGTTGCCACTATTTTTCAAAGAGTATCTGGCAAATTAACTAAAAATGTCTGACGAATTTTGTCAGTTGATAGCGACTTCAATGTCATCTTAAATTATTAATCAAGGCTTCCCTGATTCAAACATGCACTCGTAATATCTATTTATAAACTAACCGATATGATTTAGTCACTTTGGGGCGAGTGTGTGCAAATGCTCACGTTGCCGAAAATCGACAGCGCTTTTTGTATCGCCGTGAGATGATGTTACTGGTATGGGATGAGAGCAACAACTGATTAAAACGGGCACGCGTCGCCTCTATTTATGACTTTTCGTGTTTGATTGAGCCATTAAGGTGCTTCCTATTGACGGCTTAGCCTGAGACATCTGCCTCACGAATGGCAATGTTGAAAAGATTGCGTAAAATTTTTGGCGTGGATCTCAACAGACTTTCCGAGATATTAAAACTTTCAATCAGCACACACGCCCAGCGGTAGGCCTGTTTGAATTGAAAACGCCCAGCGGTAGGCCTGTTTTAATTGAAATATATCATAATGTACTTCGAGATCCACTCTGAAGTTTTTTCTCATAAACGTTTTCAAAAAAAATTAAAGGGTTGTGTACAGGACACGACCACGGTGACATTAAAAATATAGCTTTTTTATCTATCACACATATCGACACACGTTCTTGTTCACTCGCCTGTTTTCATATGTTACAATTTGCTATATACCCTCCCCATTAAAACATAATTTATTGAAGGTCTTTTAACGGTAATCTATTAATTAATGAAGTATCTCACTAGGTGATTGGCATTATTTGGCTGATCCATCTAGTAAAAATAGGCTGGTCTGTCCAGAAAATATATTCAAAAGAAAAGTTCCATATTGAGAGCTGTGATGAGGAAACCCACGCCCGCCAACGGAAATATACAGATTCTCCATAAAATATGAAATTTCATTTTCCATTTAAATTTTCAATAATGTACTAATGAACTTAAGTAAACAATCTTAAGTGTAAATATTTCTTGATCGATTAGTGGTGGAAAAATGAAATTATTTGATAAATTACATTGTTATGCAACGTTCGCACTACCAGTTAAAACGGGTTTTTATGCTATCTTGGTGACATTTTTCTTGTTGCTAATTATTAAAACGTGTTATAACTCTGTAGTGTAAACATTGTATTATTAAACCAATTCTGCAGCGTATTATGTTATATAGGTGTTTTATGTGGTAATAGGACTGACATAATTATATCTTCAGTACAGCGGTTTGTTTCATAATTTAAAACAGATTTATTTTAAAATTTAAATTAGTATACCCAACCGTATTTGTTGTATACCTTAAAACGCAATTAGAACTGTGTTTTAAATACATAGGGTAGGACAGATATTCTGACTGGTTAAACTGGGAAAACAATTTTAAGTCCAGTAACGCTTAAGACATGGCTTGAATTTGAATCGAAAAAGAACACCCGCTTCAACTGCTGCTAGGACGGTAAGTTCTGTTTTAAAATTTTCCGTTGTGTACAGTACGAAACAAAAGTGTTTGAAATTAGAAAACAAAAAGTTCTGCTGGGAATGTGATTGTTTCCGATGCAATTACACTCAGATTTTTCACGCAGGGGATACAGGCCGTGTAAATGAAAACCGCGTAAATTTAAAAAAACGCGTTAATGAAAACCGCGTAAATTTCAAAATCCGCGTAAAAAACCTGAGTGTACTCTCCTATATAAAATACTACGCTGCTGAACAGTGCAATAACTACAGAAGCACGTTGTCAGATGCCTTACTGATAAAAAGCATATAACCGAAATATGAAACATGAAAACCAATTGGCTCTTTACCCTACGCAGCTACAAAGCGCCGTAAACATGGATTAACAAGTTACAACGCACACGCATGCATAAAAATAAATATATTTTTTTCAAACGCAACACTCTTAAGCAGCACACGTCGTATTGAATTAAATCAAAACCACCCCGCCCACCCACTTTGCAAATCATTCTGTGACACCGTGGTGGTACCCGAAAAATCCGCACACGGCCACCGCTGCCGAAAATGCATAGCGTCTACCGCTTATTGTAGTGCCCAGACGCTGCAGCCATGATCTTACCCGTTCGACATAAGAACAAAAACTGATTCAAACGGGTACGCGTCACCTCTATTTATAAACTAACCGTATATGGTTTAGTCACTTTGGTGCGAGTGTGTGCAAATGCCAACGTTACCGAAAATCGATAGCGCTTATTGCATCGCCCGGAGACGACGTTGCTCGTGTGGGATAAGAGCAACAACTGATTTAAACGGACATGCGTTGCTTCTATTTATGACTTTTCGTGTTTCATTGAGCAACTAAGCTGCCCTCTTTTGACGGCTGTGTCTGAGAAATCTGCCTCACGAATGGTATTTTTCCCGTTTTTTGTGAACTTTTTAATTTTACCAATTTCCAAAAGTCTACTTTTATTGGGGAGATATTAAATTATTACCAATATTTAAGTTAGGTGTTTCTGAATCGGTTGGTGTATGAATGATTAAAATCCATCTAGTAATATCGGAGTTATAAGCGTGCAAACCTTACATAGTTTCGTTACATGGGAGATAGTTTAGATTTTAGAATGACACCTAGCCCCAGATAGTGGAGTAAGACATTTTTAATGTCAAAAAAATGGAGTTCCCTCACACTTTTTTGAGCTAATGCTTCTTATTGGTTGTGAGAAGATTGTCGCATTGACAGAGACCCATTTGACTCAAACCAGAGATTTGGATAAGTTTTCTATCTCAGGGAGCATAAAAATTAGTGAGTTGTTTTCCCGGATCGGTGCATACTGGAGGGGTTTTGATACGTACATAGTTGATTGTCTAGAATTCGCAACAATTTCCAACGCAACGGTCGGCGATCGCTGGTTTTGTCAGTAGAAATTAAGCATCCTAGTTTTCCGAGTACCTAGGAGAGAAGTTTACCATTCACCAAGTGGAACCCACCGAGATTTCCTGAAAGCGTTTGAAGATTGGTTACAGGAAAATATTTCGGAGGAGAAAATAAATATCTTTGGCGAAGATTTAAATTTCCAGTGGAATTGACGTGGTTATTCTAGAGAACTGGAAACAATAGTTGATGCCGTAAAAAATGAGACAAAAAGTTTGCCTCAGAAGTAGCAGTTTGATTGACTTGGTTTTTTTTCCAATATTGAATAGTGCGGAGTAAGTTTTATTGGCTTTTCAAAGGTATATTTGCCAGATTTACCACCTACAGGGTGACCAGTAGAGGAATACGAGGTAACCGAAAATTAGTTAAGTGCCTTCGAGCCTATCAATATGCTTAACCTTAAGGAAATTGTCTCGGAACTTGTTCGGGAACGGATAGTGTTACTGGTGGCTGTGTTTGACATAATTGTTGACAACTTGTTAACAGTTATTAATGAGTTGTTCTGGCAAGGTTTTTTACGGAAGCGTGGAAGAAGACGGTCGTAATCCCAGTTCCAAAAGTACCAAATTCGTCACAAGCAGAGAATCGCAGACCGATGAATACGCTACCGACCTACGAGAAAGCTTTAGAGACAGTCGTTAAAGAACAATTAATGGGTTATATAGATAGTGCTGACATACTGTTGTGTGAACAATCAGGGTTCCGGGAAAAACGTTCGTGTGAAACAGCGCTGAATTTTATTGTTGAAATGGAAGCAGGCCATTGAGAATGGAAAAGTTGTTTTGGTAGGTTTTGCTAATTTAAAACGAGCGTTTGAAACAATTTATTGCCGCACACTGATTTATGTACTGGAGAGGTATGGTGTAAGAGAAAATCTTCTTGAATGATGTCGCAGTTGCTTAGAAAGACATACGAAAGTTACAAGTTACAACAACTCTACATCATCGGAATCCGAAATTGACTTCGGTTTTCCACAGGGCAGTGTGCAAGGACCAGTTTTGTTTATCCTATACATTATAGACTTGGAAAATCTTGGAGAAAGCGGACGTTAACCTTTTTGCCGATTATACAGCTTTGTTTAGCATTGGTGATAGTTACGATGAGTGCAACAGGCTAATGAAGCAGGCTGGAAACCGAACCCGACTAAAATGAAATAACAAGATTATAACACAATAAAATTTTCGTAACAGATTGTGTTATAAATTTGATCTCGTTAGTAGTTAAACTAACAGAAAATTATAACAAGTAACAACGCGAGATATAGTTTTGAAATCTTTTTGTTATGTGTTCTGAATCTGCGGCCGTTTCTGAGATACTAAGCGCGGCGTACCACGATGGTGCTTGTCTATGGAAAATCATTGTTTAAATAAATTTACCGGTTCATTCTTGACGGTTTATTTATATGTGAGCACCTGTGAATGGTTTTTTGTTTTATTGTGGACAAGATAATCGTACGGTAGAAAAAATGCGTCGGACATGTTGAGAAGCGTATAGGAACCAGATTAAGAAAACTGATGAAAGAAAACAAAGGTATCGGTGGGAAAGGAAAGGGAAAGTTAACGGACAAATTAATTGACGAGCTAACCAAATTTTATAGGCTGGCGATGCGGAGAAACTCAAATTCTGTAGAATATATGCGAAATGCAATTTGAGCTTACCTCGTACACTGCTCGTCATCGAACGAAGATCCCCAACATTCAAAGTGTTCACTCGGTGAGGATTGTTGGTGCATGTGGCGTCAGGCCGAAGCAAAAGGAACTTTAGAAACTTTCGAACATGTCAGGGTCTACGAAAGTCTATCATCTAATGATTTATTAGAAAGATGCTTAGGAGCTCACACCCAAAACGTGAATGAGTCTCTGAATAGTGGAATCCCTGCCTTAGCGCCATAACACTTGCACAAATTCTGGCAAGCAGGTGGTCAATATTGCAACTTATTTGGCCGTCAGTATCTTGAACCAAGGATTTTCATCAATATTATAAGCTATGGAGGTGATGAGGATTACCTTGGGTACTGAAGCTGAAAGATGTGCTACTCGACTCAACGGTGAACGTATTACTCGCTCTGAACGCAAAGTGGGTGTCTTGGCAAAACAGACCGGCATTCAACAAAGGGAGTAAAATGTGGACAACCAAGAACATTTTCGTGGTGAGAAAGATGAACTCTACGGCCCCGGTACCGCTTTACAATTTATTCCCAAAAAAGTGCTCAAATTCAGGCCTCGCGAGTAGAAGATTCCCTTAATAGACGGTAAGACGCGATATTTGATTCTGCGATTAACAGCTATTGCGATTCCTCCGCCGAATTCAACTATTCGATCAAATCGATGCATTGAAAAAAAAAAAAGCAAAACTAGAGTTCCACCTCAATTTATTATTTGGCTTTAACCTTCCAGAAGTCACGCTAGTGCACTGAGTGCACGCTTCTCTGAAAATCTAACGAAATCGTCTTAGCGCACCAGCGGCTGCTCGTTCAGTGGGCCATTTGCGCGACTTCCGGAGGGTTAAAAAAGTTTAGGTCACAACGGCTACATGCGCATTTTCCATGCTCAAGAAGCTGAAAAGTTCGTCTTTTCACGTTTTTAATGAACGAGCATTACAATTTATTAAATTTAAATGATCATTTAAAGTCATTAAACTTTAAATTAGTTTTGTTGGCAAATACGTGGGGGTATGCAAAGCTGGGGGGAGCTTCAAACATGGAGGTACAATTTAGCATTGCAGTCGACAATTGAAATATTGATTGCTGCAAAAAACAGTTTTCCTTCCATAATACTACCTAGATCTGTTGGAGCAAAAGGGAGTGTTGTGTGAAAACCAAAATTGGAGGATTTTAGCCGTGTTACCTTCCACTGAAGCATAAGATGGCGCACCATTGTAGGATGGTGTGATGGAGATAGAGATCCTTGTATAGAAAGAGAAGTTGTATTTCTATTTTGAACACGTTCAACCATGTTTTCTCGAAGGCACCGGAAGAAGTAGGTACATTTTTAATTTGTTCTCGAAGAGGACATGCCCACAAATTCGATTTATGGTTTCCGCGACAATTAAGCGCAATTGAAACTTCCTGTGGCGTGCGGTGCAAGATGGGTACAGGTGCACACATTTTTTTCTATGTGTGATTGCAGTTGTCATTTTTCTTCGACGAAGCCAATAAAACATGGGAAAATGAAGAAAAAAAGCATAAACAAATGACGCAGTGGGCTTTTCTGTTGCCATAAATTTTGTTTCGGGTCGATCATAATTACTGTTAACGGTAGTTTCGAGATAAAAAGTGTCCCTAAGTGTTTGAATCGGAAGATCCGAGGTGAAGCTCGGTTCTTCTCTCTCTTCATCGTGCGTCGAAGAATTAGTATGTTCGTCCGGATGTTTATGTTTACGTCCAGTGGCCCGGACGCCATGTTTAATTTTACAAGTATAAAACTAATACAATCAAAGGTGTCAACTGTTCCCACCTTTCTTTCTCTTCATCTTGTTCGCGCTGCCTCCAGAAATCGTATGAGAGTTGCTGAAACATGAAGAGAAGTGTAGGTTAGAGCACTCCACTGGGTGGTTTTAAAGATCTGAGAGAAACAGATTTTACCGGAGGATTGGATGGAGAAAGTAGTATGTCCCATTTATAAAAAGAGTGTTAAGCAGGATTGCTGTTACCGAGTAATCACATTGCTGAAGGTCTCCCAAAATATTTGTCGCCGCCAATCACCGTTAGCAAGCGAGTTCGTTGAGAAAATTGGCATATAATGCCCAAATACGGATTTCTGGACAAACGATAATAGATCAAGCGATGTGTGATGAAGAGAGATACTTTCGAGTCCATTTGAAACTCGGAAAGAGCTACGGCAAGGTGTGATAATAAGAGCGAGGATTGACACGATTGACAGTAACGTCAATATTGTGGCACACAATCTTGAAACAATGATGGGGACGTACATCCGAGTAAGAGGTTACGCCTCCCACTGAGCATATCGATTGATGGCGATGATATCGAGCTGGTTATTGGGTTCGTGTATTTGGGCTTACTAATGACCGCCAATTATGACACTAACAGAGAAATTTGGAAACGCATTCTAGCAGGTGAACGTTGTTACTTTGTGCTTCGAAAACCCCTTCGATCTAAGAATGTACGACACCGCATTAAGTTAACCTTCTACAAATCGCTCATTAGACCGTTTGTCCTCTACGATCAAGAAACTTGGAGTATGCTGGCGAAAGACTAACGCGATCTTAGTGTTTTCGAATGGAAGGTGTTGAGAACGATCTACGATGGGATGCATATGAAAGACGGAATGTGGAGACGGCGTATGAATAACGAATTGTAACAGTAGCTTGGAGAGCCACCCTTTGTTCGCTCAGCGAAATTTGGGCTGCTGCGGTGGGTTGGGCATGTCGTAAGAATGGTGAACAACTCGGTAAAAATGGTTCTAGAAACTAATTCGACAGCTACAAGGAGGAGAGATCGACCAAGATGAAAGAGACCTGAAGAGTCTTCGTGTCCTGCGAGGCGACAAACAGCCATGGACAGAGTGAACTGGA
This sequence comes from Topomyia yanbarensis, assembly GCF_030247195.1. Taxonomy (NCBI): domain Eukaryota; kingdom Metazoa; phylum Arthropoda; class Insecta; order Diptera; family Culicidae; genus Topomyia; species Topomyia yanbarensis. The sequence goes on along the minus strand of NC_080671.1, from coordinate 370,736,405 downwards.
GACGACTTTCTGATACAGCAAAGGACAGCATGGCCTTAGACTTATTAGTAAGTAAAGTATTTAAGTGGACGTTCAGGAGAAACTCTCCCAACATAAAAAAAAGCTTCTGTTATTCATTTTAGTGAGAAATCCTCCTAGAAATAATCATGGAAAATCAACTCCTCAAAAAAGTAGTAAGAGACTTGGTGCCTTCAGAAAAATTGCTGGGAATTTAATTTAAAACATCTTTATTGATGACATGAAAGCTCTATGTATGTAGCATATCAAGATATAATACGATATTATTATAATCCAGTTTTCTTCAATATTACTGTAAGCTTCAGAGAAACATGGCTTGGATAAAATGTTTATTTTAATGTTTATTAACAGCAGAAGAGATTGATCATATACAGTAATTTCAGAATAACTTGTTTTGAAGGTTCACTTTCGCAAATAGCCTAATATATCTCGATACCCTGAATATATGCAGCATTCATGTCTTCAGCCACGTTATTTGTAATAAAATTCTCGAAAATTTTACTGAAGACACCAAGTTTTTCGAGACTAAATTTGTTTGATGAAATAATGCATCTAACTGGAAGGATTATTCACCAAAGTCACAAGATGTTTTACGTTGCAAAATTCTCCGAAATTACTAAACCTCCAAAACTGGCGGTTTCGAAGCTATGTGATATTGACCGTAAAAACTGTTTTCGAGCATTTATTTTACTTTTCTTTGCTATTAAAGTTCATAACTTAAGAACGAGTCCTTGTATACGAAATTGTATTACGCCATTTAATTCAGTACTCAAATGTACATCATAAATAGCCTCTAAATTGACATTTTTTTCATTTCTGATCCTACTTAGTGGCTATTCCAATAATTGATAGTACAAAAGAAAATCAAATGCTCATAAAAACTGATCCTGACATACTAGAGGCCAACCGAAAACGCCATTTTTCATCAGTTTCAATGTGGATGTTTTCATTTCATGGTATTTTATTTGATATTGTCATAATTTGTCAACTTTAAAATTTTCGCTAAGAGATCCAAAAGTCTCCATGGTGTTTAAAACATTTAGTTCACAATGTAATGATCAGATAATAAACTTCCAAAATTAAATTAATTTTTTTTAAATAAAACTGGTCCACAACCAATACATTTTTTTCAATTCAATTAATTTTGGTTGGGAGGGAAGGGGTTCAACCCCCAACCCCATTCCCCTGGCTACGCCACAGGCATTAACAAATATTTTTGGGGATGCAGATGCTTACAATTTCAGGAAATGTAGGCGGTAAGGAATTTCGTTAGCTATTGCCTCTCGATTGGCATGACTAAGTCTCGGGTTGTAGGAAAGGAATAGCTTTTTGTTGGCGTCATGGTTTTAGCGAGCGTAAATGGGAACCTCAGCTCGAATGGGATGAACTAAGCATGTGCAGATAGACTTTCCCAGTGGATACGGAACGAGATGTTCGTGTCCAACATCGGCAATAGTTTCACCCAGAAAAATGGATTTCGCATTCAACAAAATATTGGGTCCAACCCAATAAATACGTTTGTTATCTGATGGCAGGAGTGGTGAAGGGGTCTTCCAAATCGATACCAACGGCAATCAATCGCTGCATTCAAACTTACAAATATATTACCAGAATGCCGGTGGTATGAATTCAGTAATCGAAGACTATTTTGGTAGCAAGTTCGGATGAATGCTTCGACATAATTGCCCTCACAGAGACGTGGCTTAGCGATAGCACTCTGTCAGTGCAAGCATTTGGTGCCAACTACGATGTTTTCCGAACTGATCGCAGCTCACGCAACAGTCTCAAGGCTACCGGCGGCGGGGTACTTGTGGCTATCCATCGTCGATTGAAAGCGCAACTGATTGACGATACTTTGGGGGTCTGTGTCGAGCAGGTGTGGGTGCGAATCAAACTGGCTGGCTATGCACTTTTTCTTTGCGTGGTTTATCTTCCACCGGACCGCACTCGGGATTCGTCATTGATTGATTCACATACTGAGTCACGAGAACAACAAAATCCTTGATCTCTGTTTTTCGAGCAAATCTGACTACGCGCCAAAAGTTACCGCAGCACCGTTCCCCCTGGTAAAGACTGTTAGACACCACCCTCCCCTGCATATATTGCTTGAAGCGATTCGAGTGAAGCATGCCTGCAATGCTTCTGACTCCGTCAGCTATAATTTTAGAAAAGCCAACTATAATGGCATTATTGACTTCCTGTCGAATATCCACTGGACTGAAATTCTCGACAATGATGATGTCAACGTTGCAGTGCAGACCTTCTCCAATGTTATGAGCTATGCTATCGATCGCTATGTACCCAAAAGAAGTGGCCTTCAATCTAAGCACCCAGCGTGGCACACTGCCGAGCTGAGACGGTTGAAAGCGACTAAAAGAGCCGCTCTGAAGAAGTACTCCAAGTTTGGGGGCTACGTGCTGCGACAACACTACGTTCATGTTAACCAAGTCTATAAAAAGACATCGAAGCGTTGCCATGCCGATTACTTGCGAAACGAGCAACGTAAGTTGAAGTCCGAACCTAAAACATTCTGGAAGCATGTAAACGAGCAAAGAAAGGAATCCGGGTTGCCTTCAACGATGAGCTATGGAGGACGTATGAGCTCTAGTTTACAGGAGATCTGCCAACTATTCTCTGAAAAGTTCGCGAGTGTTTTCTCCAACGAGAAACTGACACCGACCCAGGCTTCACGCGCGGCTCTCAATGTACCTCAATCATACCAGTCTTTGAACTCTATCAATATCGACAATAATATGGTACAACTGGCGATTAGCAAAATGAAGGCTTCAACCTCGCCAGGCCCAGATGGTATACCAACTATTATTCTAAAAAAATGCTCTGCCGGTCTAATTGAACCTCTTTGTCATCTGTTTCAATTGTCGCTATCAACCGGAGTATTTCCCGAACTCTGGAAATCCTCCTTCATGTTTCCAGTTCACAAAAAAGGTGATAAAAAGATAGTTGACAATTACCGTGGTATTACAACGCTAAGCGCAGTTCCTAAGCTGTTTGAAACGGCTGTGTTGGAACCCATCTCCAGCCACTGCAAACAGTATATCTCCGAGACTCAGCATGGATTTATGCCGAAACGTTCAACATGTCTTCTTCTGTCGTTCACAACATATGTTACAGATGCTATGTCGGACGGCCTTCAAACTGACGTTATCTACACGGACCTTTCAGCTGCTTTTGACAAGATAAATCACGCTATTGCAGTGGCAAAATTGGATAGACTTGGCTTTGGTACTAATATTCTCCGTTGGATGCAATCGTATCTCAGTGATCGTCGTCTAGCAGTCAAGATAGATGATTGTGTATCCGAAGAGTTCTTTGCTTCATCTGGTATTCCGCAAGGCAGTCATCTCGGTCCATTGATTTTTCTTCTGTATTTCAACGACGTTAACTTTTGTTTTGAAGGACCACGGTTGTCTTTCGCCGACGACCTCAAGTTATACCATAGAATCCGGAGTACTGATGATGCAGCTTTCCTTCAACGCCAACTGGAAACCTTTGCGGAATGGTGCGAGATCAACCGAATGACCCTAAACCCCAAGAATTGTACGGTCATTACGTTCTCGAGGAAAAAAACGCCAATTCGATTCGATTACTGTCTAGCTGAATCCACAATTGACAGAGCGAATTGCGTCAAAGATCTCGGAGTTTTTGACGTTTAAACAGCATATCAGCTATATTGTCGCAAAGGCATCACGCTGTTTGGGGTTCATAATAAGAATATCTAAGCACTTTTCAGATATTTACTGCTTGAAATCTCTCTACTGCTCACTCGTTCGATCAACTCTGGAATATTGTTCAGTTGTGTGGAACCCTCATTATCTCAACGGTGTCCATCGAATTGAGACAGTACAGCGCAGATTTGTTCGGTTTGCCCTTCGTCGATTGCCTTGGAGCAACCCTCACCAGCTGCCAAGTTATGAAAGCCGGGGTTTGCTTATTGGACTCGATACATTGCAAGTGCGACGGGATCTATTCCGTGCTATGACGATTTCGGATATTTTGCAAGATCGAATTGACTGCCCCGAGCTTCTCAGTGCGATAAACATGAACGTTCGCCTTCGCGCCCTTCGCAATAATTTATTCCTCCGATTACCTCTTCGCCGGACTAACTATGGAGTAAACGGTGCCATCATTGGTTTGCAGCGGACCTTCAACAGAGTGTCATCCGAGTTCGATCTTCACATTCCACGTAGCAGATTACAATTTGACTTTTTAAATAGATTAAGAAATTATCATTAGGACCACACTGTGTCTGTTGATATTAATTAATTATAAATAAATAAATTAAATTATAAATTATGGCTAAAAAACTAGACATGTTTAGTGATAGGATTACACTCAGGCAAAAAATATAGTGAATTTCATAAGAATATTTTTAGCGACAAGTAGCTTTTAATTTTTAACTGGAAAGATAGTATAGCACTGCCGTTGAAAACGAATATTTTTTTCTAGACTCCTTGAACAATTTCCTTCAAAAAGCAGCTTGTGGTTTGATTTTAGAGTAAATAGAACCGCAGATATAATCAAAAGAAAATCAAAGCTTTTACTATTTGTCAAAATGGTGGGGGGGAGGGGTGTTTTCATGGCCCGAGGGGTAGTTCGATTCGCACAAAAATTTGGATTTTTATATATTGGCCCTAGATGAACGATTCCTCAAAAATTGGTTCAAATCTGTGAAGGTCGATTACACGTGCCTTGATCACTTCGCGCAGAATGACCTCTTATATTTATGTAAAAAATAAGATGCTCGTATGAAACTCAAGAGGTGACGTATGCCATACCCAATAATATATTAATGATATTATAAATGTCGCATGTTTTCATAATCATCTTATGAAAATATAGTTTTGTTACTTTTCTATACATCATAAGATAATTCTTAAAAATTTCGCTATGCATTTTGGCAGTGTATAAATTGATTGATCCAACCGGCAACATCATTTAATAAGATTGCTGCTAGTTAGTAATGTTTGAATTTAATCGAAAGTAATTAAAATAATGTAAATGTAATATACGATCAGACATTGTAAGATATCGATGAGAATAATCACATTATAGAATGTTATGTTAATAAAAACAAGCGAGTTTCGGATGCAGGTTCTCAGTAGCTAAAGCCTTTCGCTAACACCGGGTAGCTAACATTGCATCATTTACTGCGTACAATGTTCGAGCTGTTGTTTATTTTCATTACAACTTCCACTCTTTTTTATTACTATCTCAGTTATCGTCGGTCACGAAAACGTCTATATGAGCTGGCCGCGCAAATTCCAGGCCCCTTCGATTGGCCTCTGATCGGTTCTGCGTACCTGGGAATCACAGTAGGACCTACGAAAATGTGCGATTTTTTGGTACAAATGTTGCATACGCTTTCGTCGCCTCTGCGTGCCTGGATTGGGCCGCTTCTGTTCGTCTTCTTCGACAAACCTGAACACCTGGAAGTGATTCTAAACTCTCAGAGCTGCGTCAGCAAATCCTACGTACACAGATTTTTCCGTTTCGAGTATGGATTGCTGCACTGCGCTCCTGAGCTTTGGAGAGTTCTGCGTAAACGGTTGAATCCTTCGTTTTCTTCGACTACTATTAAAAATTTCGTTCCGACATTCAACGTTCAGGCAGACAAGTTGGTTCAATACTTCGAGGCATTCGTTGACCGAGAAGCTATTGATTTGCTGCCGAAAGTGAGCAGTTATACACTTTCGGCCGCCTTGCTTAACTTATTTGGAGTGAATGTGCGAGTAAATGATACTGAATACATCGAACAGTTTGCTGAAAATGCAGAAAAGTACAATTCGTGTTATTAAATTTGTCGAAAAGATTCATAGTATTTGTTTCAGGATGTGGCTGCTCATGTTCGACCGAATCTACAAACCGTGGTATTATCCTGATTTCGCATATAAACTAACGCCCAGTTATAGAAAGGAAAAGAAACGAATACATAAACTGCAACAGCTATCAATTGAGGTACGTTTTAAGAATGGTATTCTTAACCCTAGAACGTTGCACTTGCGTTTTCCATCCTAGGACGTTGCACTGGGGTATAAATGTACCCAACGCGTTTGATCGCAATGTTCGCAGGTAAAAATGGTAACAAAAGAAATGTATAATACATCATTTTCTTCGGTTTTTAATTGCAATAACAGTGAAAGTGAAAGTAAGAAATTTATTGAATCAATGATACATAAATTGGTTTAAACAAAATAAAAAGTGAAAAAAAATTTCACAAAAATTACTATAACTTTGCGAATTTTTAGCCGATTTGAAAAAAAATCAAATGATTCTTATAGTTGAAAGAATGGTATTGAAACGGTATGAAATGGAATTTAGATATATTTGAAAAAGTGCAAATATTTTGAAGAGTGAAAGTTTAAAAATCGTGTTTTGAAAAATACCACAGAATAGGGTGGAAAGTGAAATGAAAAAATATTTCTACACGCAGCGAAATTTCAGATGGTTAAACCAACAAAACGCATTTTTGATTTCAATCGGCAGTCTATTTTTGATTCGAAGCTTATTGATTGTTGAATATTCATTATTTTATTATTGAATCAACAATATTATTTTTATTCCAACCAAATTTTCTTTTCTTTTAATATTGTATAGTAGTAAATAAGCGTGTATTTTTCATCTGTCAATGAACTAACATATAGCAAAGGCCCATTTTAATTGTCAATTGTAAATTTTCATTAAAAAAAAACTTTGCAGTCCAATCATGCATACCATATGCCAGTATATACAAAACAATTGCAGAGCCAGACACCGGCTATACTCTCTGGTAAGTGTCAATGTTAAAATAATTAACAATATTGAACATTATTTTTGAAACTTTCAGAACAAACGCAACATGATGAAAGTACATCATTGGCAATTCAAAATATAGCATGCTGAAAGTACATCGATGGCAACTCAAAGTGGAAACTAAAAAAGATTTTTTGTTTTACTATTTATAAAATATACAAATATATCAATAGTGACTGTATTATTAGTTGTTTCAACAAAAGTATATTGTTGAACTAATCGTCTTTGTATCATTGGATCAATAACACGGTCAATCGTTTCAACAATAATATTGTTAATTCAACTGATAACACGATTAAAATCTAGAATTGTCAAAACCAGAATATATTGTAGAAACAACAATACTGCGGATTGAATCAAATATGGAATATTATTAGCTCTGAGATAATAATAATTATTGTTGAAATTGAACCAGAATATTGTTGTATCTACAATAAATTTTTCTGCGTGTAGTAACACGCAATGTTACTGTTACAGCAGTTACTGTGAGCAAATTATACTTGCGAGCCATTCTTTGAAAAACTATAAAAAATAAACAATAAAATAATATGAATCAGCAAAAATGAGAACGATTTTTGTTCCGCTTCAAAAATAAAATAAAATAAATTAAATAAACGATTAAAAACTATTATATAATACTAATTGTTACTTACGTAGTAAAACAATTGGTATTTAAACTGGTACTGTCACGAATCACATTTCCACTGACAGAACGAAACCTGACAAAATACTAACGGCAACCGTACACTGGGGTAGAAATGTACCCCACGGTAACTTTGACACCTGCTTCACAAAGGCTATAAGCAAACTGGCTATACCATCTTTTCCTACTCTTACTAGGAACTCTAAATTGAACTATGGTTAGGGTCCCAGGTCGGCAGATGCCGAATTCTCGTCTTCATACGGTTCCAAAGAAGACGTGGGTACATTTTTACCCCAGTGTAACGTTCTAGGGTTAATGAAATCTGTGTGTGATAATATGTACTTTTATATGCTTTTAGGTATGTACGGCACGTGAATCGATGAGACTCAAACCCAAACAATATCAGTCAGATAAAACTGTACCGATGCCAGAAATATTGATCGAACGCTTAGAACGTATCACGTTCGAAACCAATGAAATCAACGAAGACATTATGTTGCAAAATGTGCATACTTTCCTGTTTGCTAGCAACGATACCACATCCAACGTTATTGCCACAACCTTGCTGATGATGGCCATGTATCCCGATGTGCAGGACCGGGTGCACAAGGAGGTAACACACTCAGTCTCAAATGACGTGATCACCATCGACGATTTGCCCTCGCTTCAATATCTAGAAATGGTGATTAAAGAATCGTTGCGGCTTGTGCCAGTTGCGTCGATCATTGGTCGTATTTGCGAGCGGGAGTTGCAGGTCGACAATTGGACAATACCGGTTGGAACGGAAGTTTTTATTCCTATCTTGAAACTACATCGCGACAAATCGATTTGGGGCCAACATTCGGAGAGGTTTGATCCGGACAATTTTCTGCCGGAGCGATGTGCAAAACGACATCCCTATGCGTATCTTCCCTTTGGTGGTGGAATTCGGAACTGTATAGGAATGCGGTATGCGTGGATGTCCATGAAAATAGCGCTTGCAAAATTAATTCGAATGTATGAATTTTCGACGGAGTTGAGGTTGGAAGATATAAAATTAATACCTTCTCTTGTTTTACTCGTAGCAAATAGACATATGATGCGAATAAAACGACGAAAATTGCGATAATGTAGTGACGTTTTTCATTGCATTGAATATGCTTACAATAGTCTACATTAGACTGCCTTAGAAAATAATGAATTTTTGAAAACTCAATCAGCCCACCACTGAGTCGATTCCTAATCTCACCAGGGGTACGTGCTTTAAATTTTAAGCAAATCGAACAAGTCTAGCTACCACACCAACGTGCCTGAAGTTTGTATGGGATTTTTCGACAATTTACATGGAGAAGACCCACTAGTGCGTATTTTCGCCGCTAGGTGGCACTGTATGCATCGTATTGTCACTGTAAGTGAACATAACAACGTTAATTTAATTGTCTACAACTTTGTCGACGGTTGGTTGGTCAATCCCTCTTTGTTAAAAGAAGTTATTAATTTAAAACTCTCTTCGTATATGGAATCTTTTTTTGTGTTTTCTGTTTATGCATATGCTTTCCGGATGGTGGTTCAGATTAGAGGTGTGCGCCGCGCCGCCGATCTCAGGTAAAAATCGACGGCGTGCCGGCGTCACGCCAGTTTAGATGCTGTTTTTACCTGCAACCGTCGCATAGTGGGACGGAATCAAAAAAAAAGCCGGACATTGATATTTGCGACAAACCTATTGGTTATGGCACTTTGATGTCTTCGGAAAGGTTTTTTTTATTTTTTAAGTAGTTTAATATAATGTTGGAAAAATTTTATTTAAGGTGGTATATACGCAGATAAAAAAAATAACTTTGTAAGTTGTTGCCAAAATTGATAGTCATGTATGGAAAGTTTGTAGACGAAATTATTTTATGAAACTTTGTTGAAGTAGCGAAATGGCTATCTGTTAAGCGAAAAAAGTTATTGGGTGAAATTGAATTACATGTCGGAATACCCCCTTAAAAGTGTTTTTTCATTGTAACTTTTTTATTTGATTTTTTACAGTTTCTCGATGTTCTAGAAAGTTATAGATGCTTTCAAAACACACCTTTTTGCGCAATAGACCAATTCGGTATCTCTTCGTTTTTAGGGTTTAAGTTTTTTCGTAACAATATAGGTTTTACTACTGAAGCTAGTTCATATTTCTGTCCTTAGATGGTGCTTTAGACATTGGAACAACACTAGAAGTGAGAATTTGATAGAAAATTTAATTGTCTACAAGTTTGTTGACAACTAAAAATTAATCTGAAATCACCTGGAAAAGTTGCTTATGATTTTAACGAAGTTATATCTAAGGTAGTTCCACACGAGGCCTAGTGGTATATTTTCTCGCACTTATTTCATTACCAAAACAATAATTGGGTTTAGTGGCATGAAAATATTTGACGGGATTCTTTACAACTTCTTCGTTGACAATTCTAATTGACCTTTTGAAAACTAGGATGTTTGACAGAGGCAGAAAACTATTTGTGCTTTTGGTTCAAGTTTATAATCTTTTCCGATAGGTTCGAAGGAACTACCATTCATCGGAAGGTATTGCTTGATTACAAGGGTTTACCTTCATTTAAATTTTAGAAAGGACCATACGTCGCATAATTTAGGTTATGATCGTTTAAGTCAGCTATTATAATTCCGTTCAAGACGATATGTTAGGACACACCGTTTCTAATTGAACGCAAACCACAGCAGTGACTGTCCAAATTAGTGGTTAGCGTTATCGTTAGCGATTTATTCAAATTATTCTCCGCAAAGTATATTGTGGCAGTTGGATTTTACGGTCATTTCCTATCAATTATGCGAGAAATCGTTACTAAATTGATCCTAGATTATGCGAAATGTATTACTTTTGAAAACGAAATATGATTTGAGTACAAGAAAAACCTTATATACACACAAGTCCTCGAATATATAAAAAAAATATCTTGATCCAAAAACTCAAAGTTTTTTGTTCACTGTTTGTCATATTGAGTTAATTTTGAAAACGGATAATCAGCGTTTTTAACCAAGCATTGCAATGAAATCTGCGAAATATTGCAATGATGTTAAAAGTTTCATTGAGTTTTTTCAAATATAAAGGTTGAATTTCAGGATAAGTGAATTTTACACGAAGATGCTTACAGAGTAGGAGGTTCATGCAAGAATAGTTATCAATCATTCCCGAGAACAATCGAAAAAATGAAAAAGAAGGCATACATCATTGAAAATGTTGTTTTGCGGGAGGAATCACTCACCATCTTGGAAAAGAATATTAATATCATACTAGTTTGGTCAACACTTATCTTAGACTTCTCATCCCAAAAATATTAATGGCGCCCTATATCAGGTGGAATCTGGAATTATAATCCTCTGCTAAAAGATGAAACTTTCCAAGCTCTCAAATTCCGCTGAATGCACTGTTCAACTAAACACAACTATTTGGCGAATAAAAAAAGTACGTGTGAATTGACTTACAAACCACCAGGTCTTCTGTGAAACTAACCTAGACTTCGTTAAAATATTATATAACTTTTCCGGATAATTTCAAACCGGTTTTAGTTGTTAACAAAGTTATAGACAATTAAATTATCTATCAGATTCTCACTTTTAGTGTTGTTCGAATATCTAAGGCACCATCTAGTAACAGAAATATGAACTAGTTCCATTGTAAAATCTATGTTTTCACGAAAAAACTTAAAAAAAATGTTGCTCTAGACCCCCCGACGGATTATTTTAATATTGGTTTCAAACAGAGGTGGGAAAATACCGGTTGAGTACCGGTACGGTAAACCAAATTTTCACAAGTGTTTGTTTCCTTTACATTGTGTGCGGTCTTATCGCTGGTTGTGTTTATACGAGACACGAAAACCAAACCGAGTTTCGTTTACACAGCACCGCGGTTTGGTTTTGATTTTCGTTTACCGGTGCATGAGTATGGGAAGGAAACACGAGAATAACGAAACCAAACTTCGGTTGTGTTGCGGTTGTGTATTCGGGTTGATGTTTATCGGCTGTGCTAGTGCTGCTAGTATTTTTATTAAGAATTCTAAACAAATTTCTTTATAATATAAGGTATCTTTTCGGTAATTGAAAAAATGTCTTCAGACATATTTCTGTTCAAATAAATTATGTTCGTGGTCATGAATGGCGTTCCTTAACTCAATATTGCGACATTTTCATAATGATTTATCATCAGGAAGTTTGCAGTATGGGTATGTTTGGTATAGGAAACTGCCCAAAAATCGAAAGTAAAAGGAAATTTAATGGCCTCCTCTATTTTTATACCTATGATAGCAGATCAATTTAAGGTGACTGTATATTCAAGATATTCTGTTATCTAGAATCACGCGACATGGACATTTTAAATATAAGAAATATGTCAAAAGATCGCAAATTCATGCCTGCCGTCATTTAAAATCTGAAATGGCGAGCTATATTCAATACTGCTGGTATTCAATAACATTTTAATGGTAAAAATATCATGAAACAAGGGTATTTTTGATATCGAAAATTTTGATTAGAGATTAAAAATTGTTATTCGTCATCATTTTGCATCCCAACATGTTGTTATTTTCACGACGATTTAGCATTTAAAAGCATGGTATCGCCGGAAATATTTATTCCTTAAAGAAACTTAGTTTTTAATGGTGATCTATAAAATGAAAGTGTTTTTGCTAATCGTTAGTTGGTTGCTGTTCTCAATGAATTAAGTTTTTTTGTAATTGAATAATTTAGTGGTAGTTTTCTCTAAACACGAATGTTCGCGATCAAGCCTTCTAGATGTTTCAAAACGATGTACAGTAACAGCAAAAATAACAGAAATACGTATTACCAGCACTCAGTAAATAAGAACCTAATCGTGAGTTTCCCCCAACTTGCGTCTGAGTTGCTTACCATATGTAAATAACACACACATACACGCAATTGCCTCTGTGCAAGGATAGATGTATCAATACGATGCGCCGTAGCAGTAATAATAAGGATATATGTATACAAAATGCGAGTGTGTGCTCGAGATTATTCGAGAATCGCCTAACCAGCGCAACCAGACGTGGATTAGATCTCATTGATACGACTATTGGCGATATAAATACAGGCCACTTTGAATGCATTGAGTGTTAATGTGAAGTTTCAAGTGATTCAAGTCATGTTTAATTCTCGACAAACATATGATTACGGCCTAAAAGCCAGCTGTCAAAATCCACTTTGAATGGAAATTCCAGACAAACCGTTGCTAGTCGAACACAGTTCACAACAGTTTATGAAAGAGAAAACTTTTCTCTTTCATTTACTACCAACATCTGTGATTGGCGTGTAACGGTTTGTCCGGAATTTCCATTCAAAGTGGGTTTTGACAGTTGGCTTTTAGGCCGTAATCATATGTTTGTCGAGAATTGATTTAATTAATTTTTTTGATTCCATTAATTTAATTGATTTTGTTGTTTTTGTTATTTTGTTGACATCGCTGATTTCATTGTTTTCTTTAATTTCCATTTAAACAATTGTTGAACTTTTAACAACTACTCAGAACCAGCCATTTCGATATTACCCAATTGACTCTCAACAACTAATTGAACTCAATTCAGTTGTCTATTCGGCAGCACTGCAGATGAATTTACTGCTTCTTCTTTCAACCGAAGCACCGTGTACAGAAAAAACCAGGCTCGGTTTTCTAAAGCCAAACCGAAACCGCTGCTGAGAATACATCAACACAAGTTGAAATTCGTACACACATGTAAACGATGCTGAGTGGCTCGGTTTGGTTTTATAAACTGAGAGTCGGTGGAGGTTTTTCGTTCGTTTACCGTGTGAACGAAATCCAAACCGAATACGATGTGCGTCACTCGTTTACACGTGTTGAGATTTAGAGAACAATTCCAGTGTATGTACGTACCGGTTGGTTTTCTTACCCACCTCTGGTTTCAAATGAAAGGGGAAAGCCTATTCTTTTATATCCTGAAGTTTCAGAGATGCTGAATTTTTTTGCATAAAGTTGTTAATAAAAGACACCGTGGAAGTAGTACGGGACGACTACTCTCAACAAAGCCTGTTGCGATGTGGAACACCTCGTAGGGTAACTGCTCCCTAATTCATCTTAGCATCTCTATTCATCTCACCCATTTGGACACGTTAGTTAGAGCAGTATCTGCTATCTCTATTCAACGCATTAGCTCAAATGGTAGGATGAATAAGGGTACGTTGTACTCGACTTTTCGCTTCGCTCAAACGGGAGCATTGTACATTTTCCAGGCAAACATTTTAACTGTACTGCTTCTTAGGAACGTAGCAAAGGTGATGATACCTATTTAAGCGCAATCCAGTCATTCTAAATCAAGTTATCAACTAAATAGTGTGACATACTGACTAATGAGATGAATAAGGGCACGTCTACCCTATCAATGGTTCGGACGACCGCCTTCGCCACAAGTGGGATGCTTGAAGGCAAGGTTATGAATCAATCCTTGATCAAGGATTGAAACATTCTCTACGAAGTGGGACGCTGTCGGAAGTGGTAAAGGATAGCCACATAAATGACAACTCGCGTATGGAGTGGGACACTTCAGTGGATAGTATAATATTAACAAATTTTGATGGAGCGGGACGCTCGATATGAATTTAGTATGTATATTCTGGTTGCAGTTGAAAATCGAAGAATTGACGTGCGCCTTTCGTTTTTTTCCCTATTTGCAGAGTGGGCAACTAAAGCGCATCTTGTGTACATGTTAGAGAATCAACTTGCGCATCATCTACACCAGTTGCGCTTTAGTTCCGCACACTGTAAATAGGAGAAAAATCGAAAGGCGCAAGTTCACTATTTCGATTTTCAACGGCAACCAGAATACATCGCACAGTGGCACGACTTAGAACAAAAGGTGGACTAAAGTCCAAACTTTTCCCTATCGGTTCATATAGGACGTTTTTATGTAATTTTGGTACGCTGAATTCGTTTTCGATATTAAAACATTCAAAAATGAACATTCACTATTCATTAGGGTGTCTCAAAAATATTTTTTTTTCTAAATCGATCTTAAAATTTGTGTATATTAATTTTCGTGTGCTAAATCGTTTTTGATATTAACATTTGCAAAAAAATTTCATTGTACATTAGGGTGGCTCAAAAATAATTATTTTGTTGTGAAGGTTCAAATTTTTTTTAAATTCATTTTTGTGCGCTGAATTCCTATGTTGGTTATAGAAAATAGAAATTAACTTTACTACTTATTAGAGTGGCTCAAAAGTAAAAATATTGTCTTTTATAAAGATTTCTTTCAATTGTAATTTTGAAATTTATTTTCGGTATTGAAACGAATTGATTGACATCTCATTATGGGGCTTTAGAAATGATTATATTATTTTTAAGGATCAAATAAGATGTGATTGTCTAATTTTGGAACGTTTAATTCATTAGTGGGTTACTTGGTATGAAAACTACATTTTTTTTCATTTGCAAAACAAACATTTTGAGCGTCTTAGTGGAATATTGATTTACATTCACTAATCAACAAGATTGTTAACGATTTTGTTTTCGCAGGTGTGTTTTAAGTTGCTTAGATTGCTTATTTCATACCTTAAATTAAAATAAATCCAAAATCCTTTTTTTGCGTATATGGTTCATTTAAAAATGGTCTTATTTTATTTGGATAATATCGCATACCATTAAGCTATATCAGTGCTATGCAAACTCGGAAAAAAATAGTCTCACCAAATGACTAGAACTCAACTGTGTTCACACAATTTAACAGTTATTGCGTAAGTTAGCAAAAATAGTTCATGAAACATTTTATGACACATTTCAGATGGTTGAAAATATTTACTGAATTTTAAACATTCTTAATTCCTTTACCACTTAAAAACCATACTTCCCACTCGGCTCCTTACTCTTGATCACTAGTAAAACCCTTAAAGATCATGCTCTAAATGCTATTTGAAAGTTGTGCATAAATTAGTGTCATTATTCTAGTTATAAAGTGAATATTCAAATTAAATATCAGTAATAACCATGCGTGTCCATTCACAGTTTTTTCAAATTTTGACTGCTTATCGCAAGTTTTCGCAAAACTAGCATAGGCTCATTTTGAAGAGAAAATGAAAAGCTTTCCAATGAGCATAGTGTGATCGCGGGCATTTACGGGCGTCGTTGTTGTTATCGCTTTAGAAGTTCGAATTCAATAAAAATTCATGACAAACAGTTATCTAAACACTAACTAAACCAACTAGTGACTTATTTTTGGCGATTTCGATGTAATTTTATCACACGGATAATTTTGGTGAAGTAATGCAATTCATAAAATCAACCGTTTCTTTGAAAAACGAGAAAAACCGTATATAGTTCCTATGGTCAAATAATGCAAAAAACACTTGAGTTATGCCCTTCAAAAAGCTGTCAGAAATTCATTTTGCATTCAAATCACCTAAAATCTAGCGAAAATGTCTCTGATGGATCAGCTGATACGAGAAAAATACTAGTGAGAATATCGCATAACCTTCATATATGGACTTAAGTCCGGGCTCGTCCCACTGTGCATCGCTAGTTAGGACGTCCGCATAAAATAATTGCCGTTGTGTGGGACACACAATGGAATGAGCAAAATCTTTGCCGTAAAGTGGGACACTTGTCGGAAAGATTAAGTGCAAAATCATCACGACGTTTCTGATCTTTTTTCCACTATTTTCTTGTCAGTGGATTAATATGGAAGACACTGGAAAATACGTGAGAATTGCGACCAAGGACAGAGATGAAGGCGATAGCTCCACAATCGTTCCGCTTCATGTGAGGAAGCTTCAGAAAGCCATTCGAGTGATGAAGAAAAGTCGCAAGAAGTCTCGAATATCTGGTGGAGACTGATATCGTACACTCTACACTCGTGCATTCTTGTACGGCCTCGATGAACAAAGAAAATAGAAGTATGAGTACTACTGTTAACACTGTTGTGATCGAGCCTCTACAGATCAGAGGAATGCTAGTAGTCTGGGAAGAGCGAATCCAGATGTTAATGACACGAGCGCTAGACTGGATGTCTTGCAAAAAGCTCTGATCGACTTGACGCAGATCGTGCGTGAAAAGATAACGGAGCAGATACCATTCTTAACGGGTCAAGATTGGACAGAACTAACCGCTAATCGGGTACTTGTGGTTAGCTCTCCCATTAGATTCGATAACATGATAAGTTTACTGCTATGAAGCAAACACTGCTATGAAGCAATAAGTTCACTGCTATGAGTCGACTGCACTGATAAAATCAAGTACCCATTAATGCGTAGAAAACTACTCATTTCAATAAAAGTGGAATAACCTATTAAATGGGTAAAGCGTTTGTACCCATAAATGAGTACAGACCTTGTGCGTCAACCTGGGTATGTTTCATCCATTATTTTTCGCAGAACTGTTACAACAAAATGCGTAAAAAATACCCATTCATGAAATTCGCGCCAGAATGAAAAACTACTGTCAATAGAATTATTTCTGAATTTAAAAACGCTTTTAATCCACCTAACAGTGTGATGAGACATTTCTTATAACTCTTATCACTCTCTTCGGATATTATATCGTTTGAGAACTTTTAGAACTTGATGCTTCGCGATGTTTTTGATAACACATACTACATGGGATAGTGGCAGGACTCAGAGAATCGCTCAAATCAGCATAGGACAACATCAGTGCTAGAAATCTCAAAACCAAATCAATGGGAAAGCGAAAAAATGGCCAATAAAATAGACATACAAACGAATTATTGCTAATGCTCTGTTAATAAAATATCTAAATTCCTCAATAAATGCATTGTGGTGGGAAAACTGAATTTTCCTAAAGGGGTTATGTATATTGTACTGAGCCAAAAAATCGATTTTTTTTAATCGATTTGAAGTTTATACTTTACTCAAATTTACAACGACTGAGAGGCTGAGAGCTAAGAAATCAACGCTTTTTCTTGAAAAAAGCGATAGTAGCAGTGATACCATTCAAAGAGGTTTTATTTCCTATTTAAGAACTATTGTGTTTTTACATCCTAGATTGCATGATTCAGTGATCGAAACCCAAAACTTCATAAAGTATTTGAAATTATTAAATTAAAATTTGTGTTTGCTATTGAAATTGACAAAATGATAGTATATATAGAATATAGTCCCTTTGGCGTTGGTTAATTTTTCGGTCCAACCTATCAGCATTGAAGTATCGCCCTTACGTTTTTTTACAATACCAATTTAACAATTTGTGGGAGTTTGGTGAAAATCGATCTTACTATCCAAACGGCATAATTCCGAAACCGTAATTTTTGAAGTTTTAAAATTATGCAGAATTAATTTTTCAGACAATAGTAACAGAGTTCGTGTCTTTAGCAAATTTGTTGAGACTTTATTGTAGTCATGAATATTAACCTGAGAAAATTCACCATAAATACTTCTTGAACGATATACCGTCAAAATTACTTTATCAAATGATGCGCTGTTCGTTTGTAAAACTCATCGAAGATACTAAACCTCCGAAATTGGCGGTTTCAAAATGATGCTATCTTGACCTTAAATTATTGTTTTGGAACATTTGACCTATACATATAATTGGTCATACAACAAAAATCAAATTCTCATCAAAATCGACCAGGACCTGCTAGAGTCGAATGGAAATCGTCATTTTTCAAAAATTTCGCTCTACATTCGGAAAGTGTTATCCTCGTTATTAATCATATTACGTTTTCGTCTCAACTCGACGCATTCCCAAAATAAAAACCTATTTTGATCCACCTAGTGGTGCAATTGGGCTTTTCTCATTTGTCCAGACTACGATTCCATGGCTGGTTATGTTCAATACAATGGTGGAAATGAATATTACATGTTCAGTACGATTTGCACATACATACAATGGATCGACAGCCACGATCTTGAGATACTATGTGATACTGAAACATCACTTGACCGCCGCTGGTTTCAAGCGATGTTTCAGTATCACATAGTAAGATCCGGGAGGTCCGGGTCCTGCCGAAAATTTTCAACTTGTTAAGAAATTTTAAACTAGTTTTAATTTTAAAACAGTAACCCCTCACTGCATACTCCCTCCGGGCCGGTATGATTGACGATTTTTAGAGTGATTGCATAACCTTTCTATATGAGAAAGGCAAAAAAGTCCAAAAAATAAATTTTTTTCAAACATTATTTTTTCGAGTTTATATCAAATCTCAATGGTTCATGCATTATAAAGTCATTTGGCATCAAAAATACAAATTTGATTTTGAAAATTTTTCATTTCAGTTTATATGGGAATTTGCTGTGTGATTGCACTCTTCAACTCCTAACTCCGGAACCGGAAGTCCAATCAATAAAAAATCAATTGCAGCCGATGGGAAGGTTGTACCTTTCATTTGAGACTAACTTTGTGCAAATCGATCCAGCCATCTCTGATTAACAGAGGTCATATTTTTTTCCACATACACACATACACACACATGCATACATACACACATACATTCTCCTATCTCGACGAACTGAGTCGATTGGCATATGACACTCGGCCCTCCCGGTCGGGATTAGATTGACGAATTTTAGAGTGAATGAGAAAGGCAAAAACATTTTTAGCAAATGTTTCATAGACATTAAATCAATTTTTACTTCGCTTTCTATTAAATAAAGACCCTCATTACAGTACATCTCTACAAAAGCGAGCTCAATTTGAAAAGAAATCTGAGGATTATGATTGATTACAGAACTCTGGAATTTTCTATTGGAATGATTTCAGGCAGGAATTTGATATTGATGATATTAGGCAACTGTGAAATCAAGACCAATAGATCAATTACATATCAGGACCCCATTCTGACAATTTATCAAAAGTCCTCATGATGTTTTCAACAACAGGTTACCAATGTACGGATCAGATAATTGTTATTGTAATACTGAATTAAATCAGTCTGCATCAATAAATTTTCAATTGAAATCCAATATATTTTTTGGGTGTGGTAGGGAGGGAAGTTGTTAAACCCCAAAACCTTCTCTTGGCTACGCCGTTGCTTGGAGTTATTTACTTCACTTTCATTGTCCGATATGTTTCCGATCGATCCGTTGGTTATAAGTTAGAAAAATTGCAGTCAGACGGTTCGTACAAATGAACATTTTTGCACTGATAAGGTATCAAGTTCCTTCCAGACAACTTGGAAGTGTTCGGTGATTATTTCTAGCGGTTGTAGATAGAAAAATGAAATACAAAATTCTTTTTATCGTAATAATGTTTGGCTTATTTCAATGGATTATTACTATATTGAACAATAAATGGGCGACAAAAGGTAATCCACAAACAACAAGCCATAACTTTTAAAGTATTCAAAATAGATATTTTATGTCTTCAGTAAAGTTATTCGCAAAAGTAAGAGCTACAAATTTGCTGAAGGCATCATTTCGATATAACCACTTCCAAGAAAATTTGTGATAATATCTCACTCATAGGGAGATTAATCAGTAAAAGCACAATACCAAAAGAAAGGGCGTATTGCCTCCATTAAATTCTCCGAAGATACTATTGACCTAAAATAAGCCGTTTTGGCGTTAATAATAGATTACATGTTTTTGGTCATATTTCTGGCAATGGGAAATGATAAAAATCTTTCGTCCGCATTCAATGTTAAATATCTCTTTTGATAATGGTCCGATTTCAACAATCTATAGCTTGTTTGAAAGGTATTCGTTGAAGCTGTCTAAAAACATATAAAGTGTTAATCTATGTTGTCAATTTCGGCAGATAATTTAAAAAAACTGCAAAAAACGCCATTTTTACACATTCAAACATTCATATCTTGGAAACTAAACATCAGAATCAAAAACAAATTAATAGCGTTCATACTGTTTTTTAGTTCTTTCATTTGAAATTGGTTTGGATAAGATCGGTTCAGCCATTGCTGAGAAACACGAATGAGAATTTGTCCGTTACATACACACACACAGACACACACACACACACACACACACACACACACACAGACATTGTCCCAAATCGTCGAGCTGAGTCGATTGGTATATAAGACTCGGCCCTCCGGGCCTCGGAAAAAATCTTGAAAGTTTGAGCGAATTCTATACATTTCTTTTATAAGAAATGTAAAAAAAACATAAAATAAAGACAATAACAATCATTTCACATTATTGTTTCCTTATAAAAGTATAGGAATCGAGATAGAAATCCTATTCTAAAACTACTTAACAAAATAAAACCGAAAGATATATTTTTGATGGCTGGATCGTTTGGCTGCTCTAAAAATGCCGAGCTGGCGCATATTTTCAACATCCTCAGTAGTCTAAACAACGTTGTTTTCTCAGTCTACTTTCGAACCAAGTCACCAAGTGAACAAAAACTAGCAACCTCTCGATCTAGTGTGCATTGTCTCGAGAACAAAGGAAACTTTTAATTTATTCTTGCCATCATGAGTAAAGTTGACGAAAAATCTCTGCTCCGACCCAACGCAGCGGTCGTTGACTTTAAATTCTCTTCAATAAGATTGAGTTTTCGTGAAGTGGAATACCTGCTGAAGGTGAAGATGCAGCTTAAGCTCAAGGAGGTTATGTATCTACAGTATCATCATCTTCGTAATGTCGTACTCATATCATTCAACACGTTAGCACAAGCCGAACGTTTCGTTTTGCAGAACAACTTAAAGCATGTGGCTCAAAGTGATAAAGTTGGAATCAAGATTCCCGTGTATATAGAAAAAGATTATGTAGATGTAAAGTTACATGACCTATCACCACGTACCCCTCCTGATGTAATCGCAAAATACATGTCGCAATACGGCGAAGTAGAATCAGTTACACGTGATACATGGAGAAATTTCTTCCCGGGTACACCTAACGGTGTTCTTGTCGTGAGGATGCGAATCGAAAGACCTATCCCCTCCCACTTAACTATAAAACTCAAAACCCACGAAGCCACTATTAATCAAACTACGTTATGCACCCATGAGGGGCAAACTCCCACGTGCAAGTATTGTAATCAAACAGCACACCCCGGACAACCTTGCGCGGAAGATACAGAGGAGAATGCATCTCTACCGATTGCCAACGAATCAACGGTAAACCAACCCAAAAAAGAGTTTTCAATACCAATACCTGAACCAGAAACGGTTTCCAAATTTGTGGCAGCTGTTCAGTCCATATTGACAACTGTCAAAGCAGCATCCAGCACCCCAGAAACCACTGTAAGCCACATCGGCGATGAAGATAATAGCAATGACGACGGATTTACATTGATCACCCGTAAGTGCAAGAAGCAGGAAAGAACATCTGGTCGCGAGCACCACGACACTTTTAACGATGATGACCTTGATGTGGAGGACAGGAGAGAATTAAATGGTCCCCATGACGCAGTAGGCGAGCCGCGAAAGAAGGTCTCCGCTCGCAATAAAAAGTTGCGCGCCCGAGATCCAACGGACAATCAGTAATATTTGTTTTTTTTTATTTTTTACATATTGTAAACACATAAAAGATCCACGGCTCCGTTAAGCTACCGCTATGAGCCGTGTCAAATAAACGTAATAATAAAAAATAACGTTGTTTTCGGAGCATTGCCGAAATGTTCCGTTTCCGCCACGGACTCCGATGCAGGGCGATAATTTGCAGGTTCCACTACGATCCTTAGTTTGCAGGTTAACTCGCTTGAAATAATGCTTAAGGATTTTTCACCCATTATCAAGATCAATATACCCATTGACATTACCTCATCGAGTAGTTGTGAAATGGATAAAAAGTACTCATTGTTAGAAACAAAAAAATACCCATTTTTTGACAGCTCGAATAACTTCCGAAAATGGGCAATTTGAATACATAAAAGGGGTAAAAAATTTTTTACCGTGTGTGGTTTGCCGCGCAAGATTAATATCACAAGTTCTGCTCTGTAAATACAGCGAGGAGGATCAAATTCGTTACTTTTTTATTCCTTGGTAATTATATTTTTCTATTGACCGCTTGACTGCATGATTTTTACTGCTCTTGGTACTCATTTTTCGGGATAGATATAATATATACCTCTAGCTCAGGCTTACAAAATTCGGTATGTTGCCAAGTAGCAACAATATGCATTTAATGGTCAAAGCCCTAAAGTTATAAGGCAGAAAAGCCTTGGTTTTTAAGCTTAGAATGTACAGTTTCATTAACTTACATTGACGCTTGAACGATGAAAGGTTCATTGATATCTTAAAAAAATTTCCTTACGACCGGTCAGATAAACTTTCCTGAAAATAGGAACTTTAAAGCGTATGCAGCGAAGTAGCCGTTACACGTGGAATGTGCATTTAAATAAACTATTCCAGTGGTTGCCACTTTTCAGAAAATAATCTGAATAGGGAACCGAGCAGTTTTTTTAGAGAAGGAGTGGGATGTGGGATACACCCTATGTTTTCGCTATACATGCGCCCCTCGGTCAGCCGTTTGCCAACATTGCTCCAGCCGTCGTAATAAAACCGGGAAGAGAATCTGCCTCTTTCGTCTACACATCATTGAATAGTTAAGTTATGTTAGGTGTAAAGCTACGTGTCCTTTCCCATTTGCCAGACAATTAATGTGGCATAATGGCTAAACTTCACACAGTCATCATAGAAACACTGACGTGACTTTAATTCTGAAATATGCGTGGAACTCTGGATTTCCGGAATAATTCAAAGTGCAATTCAAAGAATCTTTGATAGGCCGCCTGTGCTTCAAGTCGAAGTAATTTGATGTCAATTTCAATTGATTTTTAACCTCTAAGGTATTTCGATTGTACCGGTTCACGGTGTTCCTAAAACCGTTATTAACAAAAAATGACTATAAATTTGTCATACGGCATTCGAAAGATACAGTATCCAAGCATCTTCTTAGTGAATTTCAAAATGATCCATCGAGGGATTCGAGAGAAATTGCAATTTGAAGTTTTATGACACGTTTCATAAGGCTACCAGCAAACACCCACGGGTTTGGTCCTATCTCTACAAACAAATTTTTTTTGTCTACTTATTTAGTACATGGCATTCGAAAGATATAGTAATCAAGTATATCTCCTGCAAGTTTGAAAATATTTCATTGACGGAATCGAAATTTATAACGGTTTGGACGTGGTATACGGTCATAGATGGGTTTTCTACCAGACTTCAAGCGTGAATCCATGTTTGTCCATTGACTATTTAGATAGTTTATACGTGCCGCGGTTTTTAAAGGAAAACCTGACCATTTAATTACATAAATATAATGCACAAAAGGTGTTATTTATATGGTGCACTGAAAAAATATGCAAATTGGGTTGTCTACCAAACGTTAAATATAATGTGAAAACTAAAAAAATTAATACAAGTTGGAATGTTTACTTCAAAAGGCCATATCTCATTGTTAATTTACATTAAGAAGAATATAAAACAGAGTCATCTACATCAATAAATAGGCGATATAGTTGATCTCCCGAAGACATCGAAAATCCGCGGCCTACTGATTTGAGTAATTGAAGAAAATTGACTAACAGCAGGTGTTATTGCTTTGGGACCATGGTTAATTTGAGGAAAATTGAAAAAGAAAAATTCAATATATCTGCTAGATGGCTAGAAATATTTATTGAGGCTTTTTCGGGTTACTATGACCAATTTTAGGTTTATCCAAAAAAAAATTTGTTTCGTTATAAAATAACTCGATAAAACGCAACGAAAAAAATAGAGTTGCTGACTGTAGTTAGGGGTACATTGAACTACCTAGTCTTTTTGTTTTCGTGAACTTGATAAAGAACATCAAATACAAAAATGAATTTAGTTACATTGATCACCATCTAATGACAGTAAATAGAGTTGGCTGCCTTATTTCACGTTTTTGAAGAGCGTATTTTTTATAGCGACTAATTATCGATCATAAAGAAATTACAGAATTATATTAAATGATATTTTTCGTAAAAAGTTGTGTACAGTATTTAAAATAACAAAAATTTATAACAAGTGACAACGGCAGATATGGTTCTGATATATCCCTGTTATGATAATTTGATCGGGTACTCACTGTTCAGCGTTCTTCAAATAGCGTTGCTTGTAATTACTGTCATCGTCCATATCCAATCCCAGCGAATTGATCGCACTTGTCGCGAGCATATATTCACTCGCCTGATACAAGATATCGAATGGTTTCTCTCCGACCATGCACTCCAAATTCTTCACCAGTAAGTCAGCTTTTTCGTTAAATGTTGGCACAAAGCTTTTCAAGGCGGGGACGGCAAACGAAGGATTGAGCTGCTTCCGAAGTTTTCTCCACAGATCCGGCGCTGCATTGAACACTCCCTTCTCAAGTCCTACAAATTTGTACACACTTGCTCGTTTGATGCAGTCCTGCGAGTTCAGGACGATAGCTAGATGCTCCGGTTGATCTATGACAATAAAGAGAAATGGTCCCAGCCAGGCCCGCAACGGCGTCGTTAAGTTGTGCAAGTGTTGAACCAAATAGTCCAACATTTCCGATGGGTCTCTTCGGAAGGCTACGTGGATGCTACCGATCAATGGTAAATCGAACGGTCCCGGAAGTTTGGCCGCCAATTCATACAATCGTCTGCGCGACCGTCGGAATCGATAGTAGTAAGAAATGGCCACAACCACTAGCAATGTGAACAAAACAGCAAACATGTTTCGTTTATGGCACACGTTTAATAGCAGATAGTATTCGTAAAACTGTGAGATGCTTCTGAAAAAAACAAAATCAATCCAATGATTTTATAACCTCTCGCTGCAGCGGCAATTGAGAAAGACAGCAAAACCGGTGGTGACGGGAGATTTATTTTTATCATTGAATATCTTATTGCATTAAATAGGTATCATCTATCGAAGGTAAATCTACCAGTTCTCATCTCTAATTAACCTCAACACAAGCATTGCGAATGCAGCTGAACATTGCAGCGCGTCACATTTTAGAGGAACGCGAAGGGGAATATGGCGAATGAATTAATTTAACTAACAGCGAAGTGTACGTCGAGGCAAGTTGAAATGCGAGTGTATGATGAGATGTGAGCCTGACGCTGAACCAGTAAAAAGTTCCTATAGAGGCATATACCTAAATAGGGCAAACAACCTGATTTGCACCGCTAGGTTTGATGAAGGCAACTATATTCTTTGGGTTGTTTTTAAGGGGACGTACAAAGGAGGTTTTTCCTTGATACGTGGTAAAGTTGGTATACAGTCCCTTAGAATTGAGGTTACTTTAAACTTATCAGATCTGAAATTGTACATTTTTTTGGTTTCTTTAGAATGGTTCAAATATCACAACAATCGTTTCAACTCGCCCCAGTGCGCTCTATTTGATCTATGTTTTTTTTCTGAATTAATGTATACATGAACGGGGATAACATATATTGCTTGTGACTGAGGTGGAAAAGGTACTGTAAATTCAAAAAAGAAGCGTTTTGGCAAATACGAATTTGCGGGAAAATATGTATCGAGTCTAAGTCTTGATAGCCTATTGAAAAGCTGTAGAAAAATTGTATATTAAAATGTCAGTAATTTTATTATTCGTCAATTAGTCGTCGTATACCATTTTTGGATCACAGTTGCTGTTTGTTCGCTATTTATAGATTTATATAAAAATAATTGCAATTTTCGGCATATTTCTGGAATTTATTTTGGTTTGGCTGTAAATTGCTGCAATTTTATAAAATAGTTTTACTCATGGTTGTTGAAGTATATTCGATTAGGAGAGAAATGAGAAAAAAGTTAGGGTATTTTTGTAGAATGCACAAAAAGTGTTTTTTCTATGTTTTATGATAATGTCCAAGGTAAAGGGCGAACACGAAATTATTGCGACACCGAAAATGTCATGCCAATTTTCTTATAATGTTTAAAATCAAACTAAAATTTTAGGGCAGTTTTATACATATATTTACTTCAAAAATCAAAAGAACAGTTAATCGATGGAGCCTTGAGCGTAAAATTGAACGCATTTTCGCTTGATGCCCTCCATCAAAGTCTTTACAGTGTCATCCGGTACCAGTTTTTCAGTTTTTTTTCCATTTTCTTAACATGTCCTTCTCGTCTTTGACTGTCTTCTTGCTCTTCCGAAGTTCCCGCTTCATCATTGCCCAGTACTGCTCCACCGGGCGCAGCTCCGGACAGTTTGGCGGATTCATGTCCTTTGGAACAAAATGGACAGAATTGGCCTCATACCACTCCAGGACACTTTTAGAATAGTGGCCAAATGAGATATTTGGAGGCGAACTTCGACATTTTCTTCTTCTTAAATTTGTCGTCCACATAGAACTTGCTCTTGCCGGTGAAAAACTCCAACCCCGGAATTTGCTTAAAATCGGCTTTCATATACGTTTCGTCGTCTATCACACAGCAGCAATATTTTGTCAGCATCTTCTCGTACAGCTTCCGTGCCCGAGTTTTAGCCGTCGATTGTTGCCGCTCATTGCGGTTTGGGAAGTTCTGTACCTTGTATGTATGTAGTCCAGCTCTCTTCTTTGCATTCTGGACGTAGCTCTGCGACATTCCGATCTTTTTAGCCAAATCACGGCTTGAGACGTTGAGATTTGCTTTAATCATCCGCTTCACCTTTCCCTCCGTATTTTTGTTCTCCGGTTCCGGTTTTCTTCCAGCTCCTTTGCCGTGGTCTAACGTCAACCGCTCCTGGAACCGCTTCAACACTCTGGAGACGGTTGAATGGTGAATGCTCAACATTTTTCTCAACTGCCGGTGCGACAGGTCAGAAAATTCCAGGTGTTTGGAAAGAATTTTTTCTCTCGACTCGCGTTGGTTCACCTTTATTTTCGTTCAATCGAGAAACACGACTTCGAGTTTAACAGCATGTAAACAATACACATCAATGAGAAAGTGTGCAAAATTTGGTTGATTTTTACCCAATGGTAAAAAAGTTATGTCCTGTTGAATGTGTCGCAATATTTTCGTGTTCGCCCTTTATATACTATATGCAGGGATGTTTTGCACCTCAGAGAAAATAAAGAGAAGAAAACAAACGCTCTTTGCACTTTTCGTGCGAACCACCGCTCTTCTCTTTCACAATAAACCTCTTCACTCCGATGCGTGTTGCTCCCACACGTGTATTCTACTCCATGGCTGCACGCCACAAAAAGTAGAAATAAAGAGGCTCTTTAGTGTGTATCTTGGTCCCACGCGCACGTAAGTAGAGAAGGCAACCAAAAAACATTTTTAAAACGTTCTTCCGGTCAAACTTTATCTGAATTGTAGTTTGATTCGCCTTCTTACCTGCTTTCCAGTAAGGGGAGGCACAAAAAAGTGGCTCTTCAAGATGACTCTTTGAACGAAATTGTGCAGCTTTTGGTGCACAGATCTTACTCTTTCAAGCGTCTCTTTGTGCGGTCGTTCTGCACATCGCAGTGTTTTTGTGCTGCTCTATTTTCAATCGGTGTATTTCGCTCTTTGTGGCTCATTGTGTGAGCAAATAACAAGCCTGACTATATGTTCATATGTGTGTTGCTTGAAGATTGAGCATGTCGTCCTACCAGCGCTATAATCCTGAGCCTCGAGATGGGGCTGTCATTTTGGATATAGCTATCGAGCAGGATGATACAGACCAAGTAGTTAATAAGCATTAACCCTCTGGCACTCACGCGAATGGCTCCCCGAATGAGCAGCCGCTGCTGCTGGAAGAAGATTTCGCTAGAGTTTCGGAAGGTGTTGCACAAAATACAACGTCGCGAGTGCCGGAGGGTTAAAACGTAGCCTTCTATCTACTTTAGATCTGTGTGTAGTGTAGTTTTCAAGAGCCGTTATGCCTCAGTCCGGTTTCTCAGCTTGTTCAGCTCAGAAGCGAAATCGCTCCGCTGCTTTAACAGGGCAAGTAAGGGATCATTCATAAATTCCAAAACGCTTTTATGGGGGTACGACAAATTGTGACATATGGAGGAGGGAGAGTAAGTTGGAACGTGACATGTTTTTACTGATATTTTTTTTTAAGAATTTGTTACGTAATAGGGGGGATGGAGAAATTTGTGACAATTTGTTACATGGGGGGTTCAATTTTGAGCAATTTTTGCGTTGTGTAATTTGTGATAGTCCCTAATAAAATTTACCCGTGCGCCGCTTTATCGATTTGCAAAGGCACTTTTTTAATTCGTCTATTTGACACGGCTTAATTCGTTGGCTTAGAGGAGCCGTGGGTCTTTTAAATATTTACAAAATGTAAAAAATAAAAAGCACAATATATGATCCCTTGCGCCCAACTTGCTATTGCGAGCGGATATCCGTCGGGAAAATGTTCCTTTT
This sequence comes from Topomyia yanbarensis, assembly GCF_030247195.1. NCBI lineage: Eukaryota > Metazoa > Arthropoda > Insecta > Diptera > Culicidae > Topomyia > Topomyia yanbarensis. The sequence continues at coordinate 370,707,746 of NC_080671.1, read as the reverse complement.
GCCGCCAACTTCGGGATCATCCATATCTCTCTCGGAGATGTTTACGTCCGTATCACCATCTTGGTTACTACCTTGATACTCGCGAGCAGATGTTCTTCTTGGCTACTTGCCCTTGCGGGTTACGAGTGTGATCTCTCCATCTTTGGTGGTAGCTTCTTCACCGGTCGTATTAGTTGTTGAGTTTGAAGTACTTGACGCATCTTTTGCAGTTCTCATTACTGCCTGAACAGCAGCCACGAATTTGGTAACCGTTTGTAGTTCAGGTAAGGATATTTGAGCGTATTAGTTTGTCCTTGATATGTACAAAGAGTTTGCTGTGTAATGGTATCACTCCCTTCTGTTTTGTGCTGCAGATTAAGGTAGGAGGGAATAGGTTGGTCGACCCGCATTCTCACCACAAAGACACCATTTGAAATACATGGAAAGTAGTTCCTCCATGTGTCCTCCGTAATAGATTCCACTTCTCTGAAATACGACTTGAATCTTTTAATTTGCAAGTAAGTGAAGCCAAATCATGTAATTTGACTTAAATATTTTCATTGTCCATATACAGTTTGATCTTAGCGTTGTCACAAACAAGTATGTGTTTTAAGTTGTTCTGCGACATGAATATTTTCGCCTGGGCGAATTTAATGCCTGGCGTGCTCAAGTACACCAGATATTGCCTTCAAACTGTCGACATAATAACAAATGAATGGAGTACTTGACAATCTGTAACTGTATTAGTGTGTTCGACGATTTGTTTTCCTCCACGTCCACCTGTCATAGGTGGAGAAAAACAAATCGAAAATAACTTTTCAGTCGGATTATTTTCATGATGGAATCTGACCAATCGGCATTGTACGTCTTCGGAATGACTTTTACAGCGACAAAGAGCATTTCAGCACGATTATAAATACTTTATGCGAACTATTTCAAGTGTTTAAATTGGCTGATAGTTTTACATATAACAGCTGGAGGAAAACAAACCACCCAAGTGGTGTGAGTGAAATGATTTGCATAGAACCCTATACTTTGGTTGGTGAATGAATTTTCATTTCCTTTGCACTCAAGCATTCGATTCTGCATGAAATTTCAGTCAGTTCGAAAGTGAATGACCTCATTGAATCTGAATGTCGGTTTCGGTAAATGCAAGCAGAAATAGGTAACTGATTTTGAAATTTTGTGGCACTGATTCCAGTAGTAGAAGTTAATGCTTTGCAATTTCACCATCTACGTCATGCGGTACTGATTATGTTCAAAAACACTAGTAAATCAGAATCATTTGCTTCGCAGAACAACTTGAAACACAACTTTGAATGTAATTACATTTCATACAGCATCCCAACAATTACAGAATATAAATAAAGAAAATGACAGAATATGAATAAAGCCATATGACCTGGCACTAACCAAGTAACACACTTTGTCGTTCAATTCCGTTTCTCAAGTAATTTTGCAACTTATCGTAGTGTTTATGCAATTAATTTGGTACAGAATTGTGTTTCGAAAAAAGCGCAAATTGCTTGTATGATGTGCAACATCCTGAAATTTTTAAAGCAACAGTTGTGCAATTTACCCCACTTCGTATATATGAATATTTACAAAAACATATGGAATTTAATTTCTAATAAAAATGTTGCATAACAGATGTTGAAAAATATTCATCATCGCTAAATGTTATGTCTTCTTAAAGGGTAATATTTATCATCTGCCTAATTCCAAAAGGAGAGTAATTGATCTTGTGATTGTGTTTTAGTTACAATGAACTGTATTTTTACTGTGGAAAACACAATTCTACCTCTCATATTTTTACGCCCCATTGTGAATTTGCATTTTTATTCGCATTTACAATTTTAAGGAAAGCTTCATCATTCTCTCAATTTCGAAATTTTTTGTGCAATTTGTTTTACTGCTTTTGAAATGTAGCCCTGTTTCTGATCAGTTTCACAACTGATAATGGTGTTTTAGATCATATTACTACGAAATTTATCTCGGCCGTATAGTGCAGATCAACAGCGATATGTTACACAATCAATTGAAATACGCTTAAAATTATTTTTCGAGCGCATCAAATGTGAAAATCTATTGTGTTGCAATTGTAGAACATCTCCAACTTCCAGCAAGTTACAATTGCTACTTGGGTACGTACTAGTCCCGCCGCTATCAAACAATTCATGTCAATTGCCTTGTACACAGCGCACCTGGGTTCGAGTCCCGACCCCGCATATAGGGTTAGAAATTTTTCATAAGAGATTTTTCTAATCCGAAGAGGTGAATGACCTGAAGGTTAAAACTTCTATAATCGAATTATAAAAAAACAAATAGTGTTAAGGAAGATACTTGAAGAAACTTCTTCCCAGGACTTTGCAGCGGCGCACAGTGGCGGCTCATCAAACAAAAGTCGGACAAAACCTCAAATGTTACCTAATTTGGCTGAAAATCACAATTTAAGCTAATTTTGAGGTGCTGAGCTCATTTTTGAAGTCAAAAGTCGTAAAATATTAAATGCATTTTTCCATACAGTGTCATTGAACCTTTCTTATAACTATGATCCCGTTTTCATGATAGATTTTCCGTTACTGTTCACCAATGTCAACAATATCATAAAAAATGAAGAACACTACTTAAAAACCATGGTTGAACGTGTTGGTTTACTGTAGATTGTCTAACTATTTTACACAAAACACCATGCGTCTCCATATCAGCAACAAAGCTTCACAATCTCCTTAAACCTTTTTGCGCACCTATGCGCAGAACGAGACCATGATATTCGAAAAGTAGAGGTAATTTCACATAGAATGTATACTATGTGACCGTTCCGAAATGATTCCGAAATTTGTACAGAATACATTAGTGAACAAAGTATTTTTGATCTGACCACCTTAAACATATTTAAACTAAAAAGTCATAGTTCCAAGCAAATTTACCAAAGATATTTTACTCACTAACCAAGTTCTTTCGTTCCTCTATACAATGAAACTAGTTGTGCTAAAATCGGACCAAAATCAACAGAGCAACATGCATTTGAAGTGAACAGAGCAATGGTGGTTTCGGAAATGAAAATCATTAAAAAATCCGGACTTTGGTACGTTTAAACTCGTGTTAAAAATCGTGTTCTTATCCAATGATCATAAAATTTTGAATATACATCATTCAATACATGAGAAATTTAGGAAAAATATAAAATATCAACATTTCAAAAATAAATTTTTGAGGTTTTGGCCAGCCTCCGGCCACTGTGCGGCGTCCGTGTCCGTGTGAGAATGCGTCAGACAAAACCTATTCCCTCCTACTTGACCGTCCCATGCAGATCAGCTCAAGGTGTTGCATCTTCTCAACGAATACTGGTGACATACCCAGGACAGATTCGTACGTGCCAATACTGTGATCAGCCACTATACTTCGGAAAACCTCGTGCAAAAACTGCAAAGGGAATTCCACCTGTTAAGACCAAAGCCAGTATACAGACATCGTATGCTAAAACTAAACTGGTTGTTAAACCAATGACTGAGAATAGGGCAGTAACAAGCACCAGCTCAATAACGATCGGGCCCAGCACCGCTAAACCATTACTAACAGCGAAGTAATAACGATTACACCAAATACCTAAAAGCCAACAACCAACACCACCAACAGGGCATCGCGAAAAAAATTTTTTTGTGAACTCTCACAGGCCTCCCCTCTCATATTGTGACAAATGTCAAAGTAAGTTCAGATGCCAAATTTCACATCATTTGTACAAATCTAGACTCCCGCCCATTTCTCTTGAAATTTTTGATATTGGTACTATGGCAAAATATAGTGGAAAAATATATTAAATGCTATAACTTTTGAAGGAGCACTCATAAAATTACAATTCATACCTCATTTTATAGGAAATAACCTTAGTATTTGAATGGAGATATTTCTATTTCTTCAAAATTACGGGAAATTGGGGTACTGGGACATTTTGTCCCCCAAATCTCCCATTTTTAATAATTTGTCTGCTCCGTGATGCAAATCATACATATTTTGCTGCTTTTCAAATGTGAAAAAATCTTTGAAATCGAACGGAACCTCTTTGACCTTTGTCCGAATATGAGAAGCTGGGCCTTTTGTAACTTATAATAAATTTTATCATTTTCTCGTGCATATATCTCTATTATTCTTCATTTAATTTTAATCAAATGTACCTTGTTGAACATGGTAAATCCTTAGGCACATAATAAAAATAGTTACTGGTTCGTTACCGGTAAAATTCAGAAATTTCAAATTTTCTGACATTTAGTCTCCATTTTGCATTTTTATCATTAAATCGCACATATCATCTCCATTTCACAAAAAAATCTTATTTAAAATACTTTTTAAAAAAAAATGCATAGGGATCCTACGAGAAAAGTTTCATTCCTGGAAAAATAAGGGAAGTTGAGGTATTAGGACATTTAATGAAAAAAATGTGATTTGTAGCAAAAGCAGCAACGTACCTCGTATTGAATTTACTTTTATAATATTGTGTAATTAGGTGGGGTAAAGATTCTTAGACAACCATCGTGCGGGTAAAGTTAGCGAGAAGAGAGAACAGTATGATCTGCTTCCAAATTAAGGGTTTTGCTCATCCGAACATTAGCGGTTAACTCCACTGACAATTGGTATATTTCCCTTACAACCGGTTGTTAACACACACAATTTATCGATCGGTGATCGGCAAATGATTATGCCGGCTAAAATAAATAAGTTTACAGCTTGTTTCGGACTGTTTCAATTCAATCGAACAGTTAGTTACGATAAATGTAAGATACAATCAGCCATTTTAAGATATCGTTGAGAATGATCACGCTATTATGTGAAGAACATTGCAGTATCGTTATGATGATTAAAACAGGTTTATATATTTATCCCACGATAGGTATCACAAATAATCCATACATCATGAGTAAAATCATCATTAGCAGCTATTTAATAAAACAATCGAGTTTCGGTGGCAGGTTCTCAGTAGCTTGCAGCCTTTCGCACAGGCCGGATAGAAAACACTGCGTGCAATGTTCGAGCTTTTGTTTATTTTCCTTACAACTTCCACTCTCGTTCATTACTATCTCAGTTATCGTCGGTCACGAAAACGTTTATATGAGCTGGCCGCGCAAATTCCAGGCCCCTTCGATTGGCCTGTGATCGGTTCCGCATACCTTGGAATCACAGTAGGACCTACGAAACTGTGCGACTACTTGGTGCAATTGATGCATACGCTTTCGTCGCCACTGCGTGCCTGGATCGGACCGCTTCTGTGCGTTTTCTTTGATAAACCGGAACACCTGGAAGTGATTCTAAACTCTCAATACTGCATCAGTAAAACCTATTTACACAGATTTTTCCGTTTCGAGTATGGATTGCTGCAATGCAGTGCTCCTGAGCTTTGGAGAGTTCTGCGAAAACGGCTGAATCCTACGTTTTCTTCGACTACTGTCAAAAATTTTGTTCCGGCCTTTAACGTGCAGGCAGACAAGTTGGTCCAATACCTCGAGGCATTTGTTGACCGAGAAGCTTTTGATTTGTTGCCGAAAGTAAGCAGTTATACACTATCGGCCGCCTTGTTAAATCTATTCGGAGTAAATGTGCGAGTAAATGACACTGAATACATCGAAAAATTCGCTGAAAATGCAGAGAAGTACTATTCATGCAATTAAGTTTGTTGAAAAGTCCATTGCACAGTGTTTGTTTTAGGTTGTGGCTACTCATGTTCGACCGAATCTACAAACCGTGGTTTTATCCTGACTTTGCATATCATCTAACGCCCGGCTATAGAAAGGAAAAGAAACGAATACATCAACTACAACAGCTATCAATTGAGGTACGTTTTAAGAAGGATAGACTTAATGAGGTATATGTGCGATAATATGTACACTCTTTTAGATATGTAAGGCGCGTGAATCGATGAGACTTAAACCCAAACAAGATCAGCCAGACAAAACGGTACAGATGTCAGAAATATTAATCGAACGCTTAGAACGTATGACGTTCGAAACCAATGAAATCAACGAATTCATTATGTTGCAAAATATGGATACCTTTCTGTTCGCCAGCAACGATACCACATCCAATGTTATTGCCACAACTTTGCTGATGATGGCCATGCATCCCGATGTACAGGATCGGGTGCACAAGGAGGTAACACACTCAGTCTCAAATGACGTGATCACTCTCGAAGATTTGACCTCGCTTCAATATCTGGAAATGGTGATTAAAGAATCGATGCGGATTGTGCCAGTTGCGTCGATCATTGGTCGTATTTGCGAGCGGGAGTTGCAGGTCGCCAATTTGATATTACCGGCTGGAACGGAAATTTTCATTCCTATCTTGAAGCTACATCGCGACAAATCGATTTGGGGTCCACATTCGGAGGTGTTCGATCCGGACAATTTTCTGCCGGAGCGATGTGCGAAACGGCATCCTTATGCGTATCTTCCCTTTGGTGGTGGAATTCGGAACTGTATAGGAATGCGGTACGCGTGGATGTCCCTGAAAATAGCGCTGGCAAAATTAATTCGAATGTATGAATTTTCGACGGAGTTGAAATTGGAAGATATAAAATTGCAACCTGCCCTTATTTTACTCATAGCTAATAAGCATATGATGCGAATAAAACGCCGAAAATAGCGAAAAGTAGTATTTTTTTAACTGAGTATGCTTTTATAGTGTCTATATAGTCATTTGTTTTATTTCAATTTATTTTATTTTTGGAGCATGGAAAACCCGCTAGAAGTACTATGCTATATTTCTTTTTAGAGGAGAACAATTTTGGTGCAAATTATTTTTTCTCTATTAAGGTGAAAATGGTTTAATATCATCTTTGCGCGTGAAGAGTACAAAACCTATAACTAAATGATCACAACACAAAGTAGCACAATTTACTATTTCTAACGGATGTTTTTGAAGAATTTATGGTTCTTCTTAAGAGGTTATATACAAAGTTGAAACTCAAAAAATCGGAAAAAATATATTGAATATTCTGAAAGCACATGCTCTTGAAAGTAGCTTTGCAAAATTTCATCCAGATCTGAGCACTAGATTTCAGATTACAGCCATTTGTAGCGAGTTGGTTCTTCCACAAATGAAGTTAACACAAAATTTTAAACGCAATTATTTCGGAATGAATTTTTTTTGAAAAGAACCGTTGCGGTGAGCGTGATATCTCAAAAATTATTCATTCGATCTTTATAAAACTTTTTTTGAATTGTTTGAATATTTACATTCTCGAGTAGAACGGTTCCTTTTTCATCGAAAAATTTTCGATTCTTCGCATTGAATTTTTGTTTAAAATTTGGAACATCAAAAAACTTAATTTTTTGGTCAACATGTTTTTTTGCAAGGAAAAATTATCTATTGGGAAACCGATCCGTTCAAGTACACCGCAATACATTTTGCTTCAATAATCTTTCTAGGTTTTGGATTTCAGTTGAGCGGTTCGGCTTGGAGAGCGTTCACCGCAAACCACTGCCAAAAACACGCTTCGGGGAATGGGCCATAACTCCGACAACCTTGAGTATTTCCTTCAATTCAACTTAGTTTTTCTATCTTCGATAGTACTACCAACGAACTGTCTTTAGCTTTATCAAATAAACTTTGCATAAAACACTTAAAAAAAATCACAAACTTAGCTCACTTTTTCGTTTCAACTTTGTACATAACCCCTTCGAGACAAAGAATTACATTTCGGGATCCAATTTAGAGTTGAAGCAAATTATGTATTTTTTACCGTTGTCACAAAGAGAGCTATAAAGCTTCCATTGATCACTTATTAGACAAAACTGGTAAGTTATATTTTAAAAGTGCCATTGGTGACATCAGTTCCTAGACACGCACAGCCAAAGACCTGCACTAAGTGCTCCTCCTTTTCCAGGTTATAAGAATTCCGTATTTAGCCTTCGTCACGAGCACGTACATCCTGCAGTCTACTGAATGTAAAACTTCAACTAGCTGGATGGTTCTCAATGTTCAAAGGTTAGATTTTCGTTTCTATACGCGAGACATTTTCCTATAAGAATGAATCAATCGAATTAATCAAGACTGTCCGTCTTGCCCCACAAGCACAGAAATATTCACTCATAAATCAGCTCACCTACGCTTTTTCAACGAATTTGTCATTATCTAAATAAAAGAAAAAATCCGCCAACAAATTGATTTATCGTACAATAAACCTTTGAACCAGAGACTTGAAAATTATATCCGCACGAAGACGCACTACTGATTACCGTAAAACGGGGTATCTTTGATCACCGGGGTAAGTTCGATCATATGAGACTTTTTTCAGTAACATGCGATAAGATGATTTCCTCTAACAAAATCATCGAAACAAATTACAAACCATATTCTAAATATGTTCAGCATCTACCGGCAACGATTTTTTTGTCGTTCAATGTATCTTTTATGAACACACATTCAAATTGAAAATGTTACAACTTTCATGCATCGTTTCAATCTGTTCAAACAATTCCTTGTATATTAATGAAATCAACCAACTTTAACTAAACTGATCATTTTTTTAGAAACCGTAAATATTTTTGTCCAATAATTTATTTAAAAAGTTTGAGATTTACATCGCTAACTATTTTATTTCGACTATTTTCCCGGCAAGGTTCGCTAACAGTCGGCCGTATCCTTCCAGACAATTTTGTTTTCTTACGAGACGACACAATAACGGGCCATACAATCGCCTGCAGATATACTATTTACGCAACATTTGGAGTGTTATTTATTATTTCGATACACATATTTTGCTGATCAAAGTTACAAATTTATTTTATTTTTATAGTAAATTGAAATAAATTACCAAAATTGTTTGAACGTTTTCAATCTATGGGTACCAGTACTTGTTTTAAAAATGCAAACAGTTACATTTACCTGATTTGAAGAAAGTTATTCGAAAAAATGTAGAAAAATTGATTAATGTTCCCCCGTTTTACGGTATCAATGTTTGCTTAAATTGCACACGTTTAAGGTTCAACTGAGAAAGCTTGGAAAAGCGGCCATCTTGGAAAACGAAAAAAGCAGTTTTTTTCTCACACCGTTAAAAATAGCCATGAAAATGAATCAGTAATACTCTATCAATGCCCCGAACACATTGATTCATTTTCATGAAGATTTTCCCAATGTTACGAGAAAAAACTGCTTTTTTCGTTTACCAAGATGGCCGCTTTTTGAGGCGTTCTCAACTGAACCTTAATAGCATTCAAGGCTTACTGAGTGTAATTCAAGGTTATCCATAAAAGTATGGTACAAATACAAATCATTTGAGTTTTAAAAGTTATATGCCTAAAATAGCCATGTGTCCGTCTTACACCTCCCTGTCCGTCTTACCCACACTTGCCCTAACATGAATGAGACGGCAAAAAAGGGGACGAAGTTGGCAAAACGACTGTTGCGCACTGCTCAAAAAGGGGCACAGGAGAACTGAGACGTGGCTCTCAGTTTCGTGAGTATGCTAGAATGTAAGATATGAAGCAGTCTGCGAGTGCACGATGTACATAAACTTGTACGGTGCACGATATGAATGTACGAGGCATTAAATCTTAAAGAAAATACTTGCACTTGGGTCACAATGATTATTTTTTTTACAATTCTCGAGTACTTTTTCAAATGGACGTAAGTGACTTTAGGTAGGACCCGAGATAAACGTGTGAAAGTTATGTGCGGAAATATTTGAATCCTATTTAAATTATACTGGTGCAATTCCTAGGTCGATTTTACATTAGTATCTATTTTCTACATACCTTTAAATTGCGTTGTTTTTTTGTGCGTTTGTTGGGTGTTTCATACTGAAACTGAGAAAAAACCTTGATACACCCTTTTGATTTCGTAACTAAATTTTCGCTCTAATATTCGTCGATGTTTTGATATTTATGTTGTGTTATAAGTCAGTTCAGTCTGTTTACAATTTCGAAAACAGTTACGTCGTTTAGTTAATCGCAATATTTGAGAATTAACGTATAATAACTAGTTAAAAGTAAGATGCAGTGGTGTTGTGTGTGTTTACTACTAGGTATAGAGTATCAGTTTTGGATTAAAAACTATCGAATTTATACAATGTTGTTAAGTTTTCAGATCGCTTTTCTTAGATTATTATATTCTATATCCTCGGTGGCAACATTAATTATAGCAAGTATAAATTATCAGCTGTCGTTATTTTATAGCTGGCAGCGCGACATGAGCCACTTTAGTGCAACTGGTGCGGATTGGATCTTTTTGAAGCGTAAGAACCGGAACTAAGCGGAAAGGAGAAACGAAACCACTCAAGTGCAGTTTAATTCTGATTTAGTTTTGGACGACACAAATTTCGATCAACATCGGGTTACTTCCATAGCTTGTATTATCTACAATAGAAAAGCTGCAACAACTCCTTGAACAAATCGATATCTGAAACAATTATAAGACCATTCCGGAACTGGTTCAGAATCCAGAATGGATCCCAGCTCAAATGCAGTCACCGACTTCGAAACCAATTGAGTCAGAATCAGTTGTTGCATTTGACCTGGAATCAATTCAGGATTCCGACCCAGTTTGACTGGAACAGACTGGCCTGCGGAATCTGCATAACAAAAGCGTGCGGAATGTTCTGCATACAAAAGCATCCTCATATTAATGAATCCTACAACCACATACACAACTTGTTTAAATCTATCCACAAACACTCCTATCACTGACTAGTAGAAATAAAGAACAATGTAAATGTACATTAGGATGTCCAGAAAAATGATGAATTTTTGAAAATTCAATCGGCCCTCAGTCGATTCCTAATTCCACCAGGAGAACTTGCTCCAAATTTGAAGCAAATCGGACAAGTCCAGCTACCGGACCAACGTGCCTGAAGTTTGTATGGGATTTTTCGACAATTTACATGAAGAAAACCCACTAACTCGCAATTTCGCCGCTAGGTAGCACTGTATGCATCGTATTATCACTGTAAGTGAAAATAAGAAAGATAATTTAATTTTCTACAACTTTGTCGAAGACTGCTAGTGAATCCGGTTTTGTTTTGCAGTTTTGCATGGGGCCTAGCATTGCATGGTTGGGTATCGGTACTCAATTCCTACCAACTATACATTTTTGTGAGATAATGGTTAGATTTAGCTGAATAGTATCTTCAGAAGAATTGTAGTGCATGATAAGAGTTATCTTTTGGTTAGAAAATTTTAGTTCCACCTGTGACCGCAAAGAGGGTGTCAACAGTAACTTTTTATAGAAGCGAGATAGAATATCGAGATGTTCGGAAGAATTATTTAAATATGCTTGTTCTACAACTTTGTGGAAGACACCTACTCTCTATCTCTTTCCGTTGAAAAGTTAGTGTTTGCGCCCTCTATGCGGTAAAATGTGGAACTTAAATTTTCTAACCAAAACATAACTCGTATTACTTACTATAAATATTCTGAACATACTATTGACCTAAACCTTGTAATGTATTTATGACGCTTAGAGCAGATTTGTTTTCTTTCCGGACATCACGTTGAACCTTATCAAATGAATAACGATGTTCGAGGTCCTAATAGTTTTCTTATATCTGCTGCTCGAACCTAGCCAGTGCCACCTAGCGGCGAAAATGCGAGTTAGTGGGTTTTCTCCATGTAAATTGTCGAATAATCCCATACAAACTTCAGGCATGTTGATCCGGTAGCTAGACTTGTCCGATTTGCTTCAAATTTGGAGCAAGGCTCCTGATGGGATTAGGAATCGACCCAGGCATGGGCCGACAGGGGTAATTTTTTCCTGTCACTGTACATACAGAGATAAACCGTTTTATTCAGTTTAAAAATATACAAACAGGCTATGAAATCAGCCATGTTTATTTTATGTGAACTACTCCATTCTCTCGGTATTTCTAGTTTGTTTTTCGCTGAATTTATAGTTTCAATTACACACATAATTACACAATCAATTTTACAAATGCTTCTTAAATTTATCGGTTCTAGAATCCTGTTTAAAATAGGTTGAATCTGTAAAATATAATGAGGTTATATTTACCTGATCCTCGCTGCGTGCTACAGCTTCGGTACGGACAGGTTCGGAATCCGCAGATAGGGTGCTGGAATGCATGAAACGACTGGAGATGCCACTAACGTTTTCTTGATATGATTTCAAAAAAGAAAAATATCGCGAGATCCGCTGCTTTAATCGATTTGTCGTGGCGACAATGGGGCAGCCCAAGGTTCTGGTCGACTGTCAGGCTCTTTTCTCTTCGAAAAACAATCACTACCCTTTCCTTGATTCGGATTCGTCAGAGGCAAGGCAGATGACACATTAGTAATATCTAATCGTGAATAAATAAATAAAATCGACAATTAATTTCAACAAACTGAGAACGAAAGGGAGCTACTTACTTGAAATATCGAATAATGCAAGACGCTTGATCGATCTACTTTCTAGTCCAACGGGCTCGACGTCAATTGAAAGCCTGCCTGATTGCTCGGAATAGTTTGAGAAAGCGGTCATTGTTTTTGATATTCCGAAAGAGGTCATGCTGTGATTTGTATCTGTCATATCCACAAAGGCTTCAGCGTGGCCAGTCATCGGTTCTATCGGTAGAGCATACATGTGGTCATGGTCCGGATCTGGACGATAGTTATTATTCTTCCCTTAGAGTTGTGTAGCAGCATCTACAAAAATATTACTGTATGATCGTTTACTTCCATATAAATAATTCCACTTACACAGCAACAGCTGAAAACCAATGATTTTTTTCCGCAGTTTTATCTAAAATAAAAATTTTTTCACTCGCGTTCGCAATGGCGGAAGTTGATTTGATGCAAACCTGTTTTTTTGTTACTTGCGTCGTTTTACTGTGTGCGTATCTGCGCAATCCGCGCTGCCAATCTGTCAATTTGACAGATACGGCAGTTCGAAATCGAAAGGGTTTAACCGCTATAATTGTTTACAAGGAAATTTCGTCGTTTTGTAAAAATGATTCAAAACACTTTAAATAATCGATTACCACAATTGAATGAAATTAGTAGGTTTAATACATTGCTTTAAATCACCTGCAATAAAAACCTGCTTTGTTTACATTTTGCGACTTACATTCTAGGAGTATCATTTTTTGATTGCCATGTTGTCTGCAGAAAGGTCTGAACTACTCAAATTCACTTATTGATTTTTCGCACTCAACTAAGTGATGCTTGTTTTTCACGCTTTTCTAGTTTCACCAATCCGTTCGAAATACGTCGCACAATCGAAAAATGAAACTTAACATCAGCCAACGACAAGTCAGTTGAAAATACATAGCTCTTTATAAGTTTGACAAGACCGATTTTCATGGCTATCATTGCATACTTGATACCTATACAGTTTCTAATCCCCCCACTGAAGCTAAGATAAGCGTGTGGGTGTCGCTTTGCACATTTCTCTTCAGAGAAATTTTCCGGATCGAATTGATCAGACATTTCACCCCAGACGTTTTTATTCCGATTGATCTTTATTACCGGAATCACAATTTGAGCGTTTGCTGGAATTATGAACTCGCCAATTTGTAATTCTTTCTCGCACAGGCGTCCAATTGCTGGTACAATAGGGAACAGACGGATCGCCTCCTTGATAACCATTTCCAAATAGGCAAGTTTCGGTAAATCGTCATAATCGATGTAAGAACCTGGAACATTACTGATAACTTCCTGGAAGACCCTTTCTTGCACTTTCGGATGCATTGCCAGCATAAGCACAGTTGTAGCCATGGCGGATGACGTCGTATCGTTGCTGGCGAATATAAAGGTGACCAAGTTTTGTATCACGCCATCCTCGTCCAGAATTCCCATTTCGTCGGCAATACACTCCAGTTTATCGATGAAAATCTGTGGACGGCGGAAATTGTTCTCATCTCGGTCGGTACTTGTCGCTGATCGCGACTCCTTCCGTTTAGCCTCTTTACGCATTGCGAACACCTATAGTTAAAGAATAGTGGATATTTTAAATGGTTTAATCACACATGTTGTAAAGATTAACCTTTTTCGACACTTCCTGAAGCATGTCACGGCGATTCATCTCCTCCCGGTAACTGGATGTTAGTCTATAGATACATTCCGGATACAGCCAGGCCTTGAAAATGCGATTCATTACGAGTGTGAACAATCTATAGTAAACGATACACAGTGTACAGTAATAGATATTAAAAAGATATTATGTTTATCATGTTGTTTTGGACTCAAACTATCCAAAAGTGTGTAATATACATTAAGAAATTTGTAGGGATATTTAAGACAAAGCCTTTTGGAAGAGCAGTAATAAATACATCGCTCGAAAGTTTTATATGATTTCTGAATTTTCTGATAACAAACAAATAAATAAATGACTCAACTTCAGAAAAGGATTACAACAATGTTGTTTCACTGAATCTACCATTTACGTAGTGAAATAAATTTCTTTGAGGTATCTTAATGCATATTCATTAGACTGGTTCAATTTCTGACTTTTAGCTCCACCAGGCTCTACTGATTCCTTTTATGGTCCTTAGTAATTGTGCAAATTTTGGTACCGATCGGTTGTGTCTACGGACCCTCCAAAAATTTCAAAGTTTATATGGGAGTTTGTATGGAAAATCGGCTAACATTGAAAATAAATTCATAAAAAATCACCTCATCAATCAATTAGTCAGTACACTTTTTATTTCTAAAGGTATTCTTCAACTGAACACATTCGGGGAACATTGCAAGTTTCTAAAAATTCGTTGAGAAAAGTTATTAACTAAAGAAGCAGTATGACTTCAAAACATGTGGATTTTATTAGTAACCATAGCAACCCTGTTTGAATAGCTACATCGTTATACAAGAGTAAACCCATCGCTCGCGTATGGCAGATGCAAAGAGAACGAGTCAGTAGGTCAGTTTAGTAGAAAAAACTTCCCTGTTTCCAAAATATATTCAGTCACATTCAGTGTGTCCAAAATATGCTTGGAAAGCTGTCCAAATTAGTGTGGAAGGGTCCGAAATGTTAAAAATTCATGCTGTGAAGAAAAGTCATTTTCGAGTTTATGTCAATGTATAAAACATCCATTGACAGTTTTCTTTCAAGAACAGTAATTTTGGAGAAGACTCCTGCATGTATTGCATTAAAAACATAGGCAAATATTTTTTGACGTTCACGTAATTTCACTTCCTCTAGGGGTCCAAAATTGGTTGGTTACAAGCAAACTTGTAACATTTTCAAAATATTGCACATAGAATTTTTTTTTAATTTCTTTCCTTGAAATTGACAATGAGACACATTTAACATTACTTAATTTCCACTTAATTTCAAACAAATAAGTTGATTCAGAATTTCAAAACACCCAATTTGGAATGAGAAAAGTGTTTAGGCCTATATCCAATCCATTATTAACACAGTAATAGGGTTTCACTGTACCCACAACATAAGTGCAATCGGCATGCCCTTTAGGTCAGATTTATTCAGCGCAGTGGTAGTGAGGATAATTTGCCTTTCTGTCAGTCATATATCCTTGTCAGTATGTGTTTTTGAACAGAAAAGAGTTTCCGGTTGAACCAATCTTATGTTTATACTTTATACGTTAGTTAGTCAATACTGTTTGTTCATCATTCGTTAATATACGTTTGGTATGTTGTTCGTTATTGTCAGTCCGCCGTTCTGTCCGTGATAGTGGTTTTAATATATACCAATTTTAATTAATCGTACCCGCGAGTTTTAGTTCACTGCGACCAAAACAGTTTTCCCTACAAAGACAAATCTGACGTCTCCATAGACGCTTGTATGTGCGTAAACAAAAAGAATTAAACAGTCTACTTTCTACTTCTGCCTAAGGGTGCTTACAGAGTGGCGGCGAGAAGCTGAGCTGGCGCTGGAACTGACATGAGAATGCGAGATGCGAGAAACCTGCTTGCTGCAAACCAAATGGGTGATGTCAGAGTGAAAGCCGAGAGGATCGGCGCCGACTACCCGCTTTCGCTCTGACAGGCTCCATTTAATATGCTGCAAGCAGGTTTCTCGCATCTCGCACTCTTATGTCAGTACCAGCCCCAGCTCAGCTTCTCGCCGCCACTCTGTAAGCACCCTAAGTCAGACGTACAATCGAACCAAGTGAACAACGACTAGCAATCTCTCGATCTAGTGTGCATTGTCTCGAGAACAAAGGAAGCATTTCATTTATTCTTGCCATCATGAGTAAAGTTGACGAAAAAACTCTGCTCCGACCCAACACAGCGGTCGTTGACTTTAAACTCTGTTCAATACGATTGAGTTTTCGTGAAGTGGAATACCTGCTGAAGGTGAAGATGCAGCTTAGGCTTAAGGAGGTTATGTATCTTCAGTATCATCATCTTCGCAATGTAGTACTCATGTCATTCAACACGTTAGCCCAAGCCGAACGTTTCGTTTTACAGAACAACTTGAAGCACGTGGCTGAAAGTGATAAAGTTGGAATTAAGATTCCTGTGTATATAGAAAAAGACTACGTTGATGTAAAGCTACATGACTTATCACCACGTACCCCTCCTGATCTAATTGCAAAATTCATGTCGCAATACGGAGAAGTAGAATCAGTTACACCTGATACGTGGAGAAATTTCTTCCCGGGTACACCTAACGGTGTTCTTGTCGTGAGGATGCGAATCGAAAGACCTATCCCCTCCCACTTGACTATAAAACTCAAAACCCACGAAGCCACTATTAATCAAACTACG
The DNA here is from genome assembly GCF_030247195.1 of Topomyia yanbarensis. Taxonomy (NCBI): domain Eukaryota; kingdom Metazoa; phylum Arthropoda; class Insecta; order Diptera; family Culicidae; genus Topomyia; species Topomyia yanbarensis. The sequence goes on along the minus strand of NC_080671.1, from coordinate 370,691,115 downwards.
TTATGCACCCATGAGGGGAAAACGCCTACGTGCAAGTATTGTAATCAGACAGCGCACCACGGACAATCTTGCGCGGAAGATACAGAGGAGAATGCATCTCTACCGATTACCGACGCATCCACGGCAAACCAGCCCAAAAAAGAGTTTTCAATACCAATACCTGAGCAACAAACGGTTGCCAAATTTGTGGCAGCTGTTCAGTCCATATTGACATCTGCAAAGGAAGCATCCAGCACTCCAAAAACCAATGTAAGTAACATCGGTGAACAAGATAATAACAATGACGACGGATTTACATTGGTCTCCCGTAAGTCCAAGAAGCAGGAAAGAACATCTGATCTCGAGCACCAAGCCACTTTTAACGATGGTAGCCTTGATGTGAAGGACAGGAGAGAATTAAATGATCCCCATGACGCAGTAGGCGAGCCGCGAAAGAAGGTCTCCGCTCGCAATAAAAAGTTGCGCGCACGAGATCCAACGGATAATAAATATTTGTTTTTATTTTTTTATACATATTGTAAACACATAAAAGATCCATGGCTCCGTTAAGCTACCGCTATGAGCCGTGTCAAATAAACGAAATAACAAAAAAAAGAATTAAACGATTTTTTTCTTAAATTAGATTGTTTTTTCCGCGAATTCATCTCAAAACACGCACATAGTTGACAATATAAGTAACTAGCTAATACCCAACAACTTTCAACGAAATAGGAGGAAAATATTTGTTTCGAAACGCCATCTGGCGGGCAGATAATCCTCAACCACACAAACACGCTCCATAACAAATGCCTAATACGTATAAATTTTGACGGCAATCGGGTATCTATCTAGTCTAGTATAACTAGACTAGATAGATACCCGATCAGAATGAAATAACAAGATTATAACAGAACACAATTTTTGTAACATATTGTGTTATAAATTAGGTCTCGTTAGTAGTTAAAATAACAGAAATTTATAACAAGTAACAATACGAGATATAGTTTTGAAATATTTCTGTTATGTGTTTCTGATCGGGTAGATATAGAAATTCGCTACAAATAGTCGCTACAAATAGTCATAGCGATAAATTGTATTTACCAATCCAAACTTCACCACATGTAAATTATGTTAAATCCAACCGAAATTCAGAATCAAATTCCGGATGAGTTTGGCTGGGATTTTACAGTGCAATAAGATGAAATAGGACGATTCGAGATGCAACCAGAATCAGAATACCCACAACTTCGAATAATTTCTGAGCGAATTTAGTACCACAGTTTCATCAGTGTGGCATCCGATGGTACATCTGGGTAGATTAAGACAGGTTTTTGTTGTGATAATCTCACGGGGTACTCACCGTTCAGTGTTCTTCAAATAGCGTTGCTTGTAATTAATGTCATCGTCCATATCCAATCCCAACGAATTGATCGCACTCGTCGCGAGCATATATTCACTCGCCTGATATAAAAGATCGAATGGTTTCTCTCCGACCATGCACTCCAAATTCTTCACCAGTAAATCAGCTTTTTCGTTAAATGTGGGCGCAAAGCTTTTCAAGGCAGGAACAGCAAACGAAGGATTGAGCTGCTTCCGAAGTTTTCTCCACAGGTCCGGCGCTGCATTGAACACTCCCTTTTCAAGTCCTATGAACTGGTATACACTCGCTCGTTTGATGCAGTCCTGTGAGTTCAGGACGATAGCTAGATGCTCCGGTTGATCTACGACAACAAAGAGCAATGGTCCGCACCATGCCCGCATCGGTGACGGTAATTTGTGCAAGTACTGAAGCAAATGGTCGAATGTTTCCGTTGGGCTTCCTCGGAAGGCCAAGTGCGTGATGCCGATCAATGGCAAATCTAACGGTCCTGGAAGCTTGGCCGCCAATTCGTACAATCGCTTTCGCGACCTCCGGAAATGATAGTAGTAAGAAAGTGTCGTGATCAAGAACAATGTGAACAAAAGACCGAACATGTTGCTCCTATGGTGCACGCTTGATAGTAAATAGTATTCGGAAAAACTGTGATGTGCTTCTGAAAAAAGTAAAATATCAACACTTGTTTTTATAACCTCGCGTACCAGTGCAATGGTGGATGGTATCGATTACCTTAGCGAAAGCAGAGGTGCTGGGAAATTCATTTCATGCTGGAAGGTGCTATTGCAATAGCTGTATTCAACTGAAGCTGTGTAGGTCATGTCTTACAAACAAGCTTAACACGTGTATGGTTACTGTAACTTGAGACAATGATTCTCGGAAAATCTGTTTACATTTACATTCTGAGCAACATTGCAACTGTGTATTTATGAACACGAAGGGGAATATCGTGAGAGAACTAGCACAGTGAAACTACAGCAACATATTTATGATACATTGTTGCAGTTTAGTTATGTTTTCGTTGAATCAATTCATCGCGTGATCGGTGATAGTGTTTTGTTGCAAGTGGCTGTGCTTATATTGTGGAAGGTGGAAACGATATTAAAACAGAAGCTGCCTGAAGAATATATACATTCCCTACAAAATAAATGTATAGAAATTACTCAAACTTTGAGAATTTTTTCCCAGGCCCGGAGGGCCGAGTCTCGTATACCAGTCGACTCAGATCGAAAAATTGGGACAATGTCTGTATGTGTGTGTGTTGGTATGCATGTATGTGCACTATTGTTATGTAATTATGTCAGCAGCTGCTGAGCCGATCTTAACGAAATTAATTTAAAATGAAAGGCCTAACGTGAACATTTGACACTATTATTTTTGTTTTTTGATATGAATGGCTGGCGTTCAAAAGGGGCTAACCCACATTGTGCATTTTTTACAGGAAATGGAAAAAACGCATTTCCAAAATAACATTGTTTTTATTGTAAAAATATATTATTTTATTAGTAGTTCATTGACCCATCTTGTCTAGAAACAATAAGATCATTACATGCACTACTTTTCAATTCACGAGCATTTTCGTAATTCGGGGGGCTAACCCCGGGGGTACCTAGGTCCTAGAGTCCAAAAGGGGCTAACCCACAATTAATACATCTTTTCCTTATCTTTCGTTTTAGAGTTATGGTGTCTTTGGCCAAGTTGTTGTGTGACATCTAGCGCTTCATTTGGTGTCTACAGCAAAGTTGTATATCAGGTAATTATAAGGATATCTTCTGAAGACACCAGCTTTGTAGGTCCTACAGGTTTTGAAATATCGCGCATGTTTGAAAACATAACCTGTAAGTAAATGTTTTAACTAAAACCTTCTCTATCTCAAAACGTACCGGACCTACAAAGTTTGCATCTTCAGAAGACATGTTTAAAATGATAGCATCTACAACTTTCTCGAAGACACCACATTTCTATCTAGCTTCATTAAAAAGTTGATAACAGCGCCGCCCTAGCGATTGAATTCCGAACTGGTGTGATTCAACCAAATAAAGCGCTAAGTGCCATACAGCAACTCTTCCGAAGACAACGTTTTTTAACTTCTTAATCCCCTTTTGCTCGGTGAACTTTCAACGTAGAGACGTGACACCTGCTGTAAGAAAATAGATTTGTAATATAATGCATATTCATATTATAATCGTAGCATCACCGAGAACAACTGCATTTTTGAATACCAATTATGACGTAAAAATTAACAGTTGCATTATGTGTAATAAAGATGTAGGAAATCAAAATTTCGCCCTATATGTCATAGCACTAACCATCATTTACCATTCCTCACTTGTCCCTCCCTATCTCTCACTCATCGTGTTCGTGGCCATTTTAGTGAGGAACAGAACCACTTAGGGAAACAAACTTAATATTACATTCTATTTGAAAAAGATAATATTTGTGGTCCTGACAAAATTGGCAAAATGTTTGTATCATGAGAAAACTATAACTAATTTATGTTCAAACCCTGCTTTCCTCTGAAGATGAGGGGCAATTCCTTCGAAACGTTGCACTAAGAAGAGTCATGTGACCAAAATCCGAAAACTACAGATGATGTATCCTTTTTCAACATCGAAAAGCTCCGCCATTTTTCTGCCTATTTTGACAAGTAAACAAGTTTTTTTATATATATTTTTGCCATTTATTATAAACAAGGTTTAGAATACAACGTCGATTAAATGACCACCCCATTTGATACACAAAAAGCAGCTCTTTTTCGGGAATTTTGCATGACATTGGACAGCATTTTGGGCTTAGGGGCCATGCATAAAAGACGTAGAATTTTTGGGGGGGGGGGGGGGTAGGGAGGGTATACCAAATTTTTGACGAAGTGTGACGAGGGGGAGGGTAGGGCCAGAAGTTGTGCGACGTAGCATTAAGTTTAAACCCATTGTTTAGTGAAAACAATTTAATGGTCCTCCATTCCCAAGAGAAATAAATTGAAATTCAAACAAGTTACTTTTGATGCGGTTTTTCATGAGGTAAATTTTACGATTCGCGGAATTACAAGTTCGCAAAAATACGAATAGATTTTGTATGCGGATTTAACTTGCTACATTAGTTAGCTAATGTTGCTATCTAGTAGACTTAGTTTGGAAGCTGCATTAAATTTTCACTTCGGATTCAACCAAACAAAGTTTAGTAATTTGGATGAACGTATGCTTCTTAGAATCATTGGCAGCTGCAGGATTGTGAACTGAGAGAACTTCTCTTCATGCTCCCCTTGACATATAACAAAACAATACTATCAACACTATATTTGTCATGAAATAGGCTTATTTTGCACGCAATTTGCTGTTATAATGAAAATGTTGATAAAAGTGGTCAAACATTTTGAAAGGACGTGTATTTAAAATAATTGAAAAAATATGTAATTTTTTTCATCCCCCGACCGCTTTGCATGGGATGAGGGGGAGGGGGTAGGTAAATGCTACGTTATTTACGAGAGGGAGGTTAGAATTTTGTTACCAAATGCTACGAGGGGGGAGGGAGGGGTCAAAAATCCCCGAAAAAAGCTACGTCATTTGTGTACGGCTCCTTAATCGCAGCAATTTCAACTCGTATATTAGCTTTGAGTTCGTCAAAGTTCTTAGGTTTGCTAGAATAAACATTACTTTTCAAGTAACCCCACAGAAAAAGTCTGGTACCGCTAAATCTGGAGAACGAGGAGGCCATTCCAAATCACCATTTTTTGAGAATACGCGTCCTGGGAATTTGCTCTTCAAGAACTTGATTGTAGCGGCTGCGGTGTGGCAAGGTGCCCCGTTTGGTTGAAAATAGAAGTTTTTCAGAACTTTTTTCTGCATTTGTGGACAGGCAAAGTGCGCCAAAATCCAACGGTAGCGTGTGCCGTCGATGGTCTCTTCCTCTTTTAAAAAATAAGGACCGATGATTGTTTTGGAGCACACCCTGGCCCCAACAGTTACTTTTAGTGTATATCGACTCATAGCTAAAATGGTACTAAATGACGTTTCAGAATTGTATTTATCTGTCAAAATCGGCTGGAAAATGGCGGAGTTGTTCAATATTGTAGGATACATCCAGATGGTGCACCCTGTATATAATATAATTAATTACATACCTTTTTGTGCAAAAATATCAAGAAAGTTTTTATATGAAAACTAGCTAATACCCATCGCGCGTTGTTGCGATTTTCATCGAAATAGGAGGAAAACGCAATTTGTTCCAAAGCGCCATCTGGCGGGCAGATAATCTCCAACTAATAGCACACAAACACGCCCCATAACAAATGAAAACTGTGTATAATTTTTTACGGAAATCGGTTAAGCCGTTCGGGAGTCTATAAATCATATACATACAAACTTTGACTTTTATATATATATATATATATATATATATATATATATATATATATATATATATATATATATATATATATATATATATATATATATATATATATATATATATATATATATATATATATATATATATATATATATATATATATATATATATATATATATATATATATATATATATATATATATATATATATATATATATATATATATATATATATATATATATATATATATATATATATATAGATAGATATAGATAGATAGATAGATAGATATATGAAACATAGGCAAAAGCAACAAAAAAATCAGTAAAAAATGCCAGTATCATCTTGTGGATCCCATAATCTACAGATACATAGCGTAAGGTGTAAGGATCAATATTTCCGAAGACTGCAAATTGATCCGATTTTTCAATAAAAGATATTCTCATATAAAGTTATGTATTACCTCTCTTTCTCGCACATGCTTAGAATAGGAAATTTAAAAAAAATCGGTTGGTCTTCAAAGTTAAATAACTTTGTCGGAGAGTTACTGTGGAATTTTTTATTTGATTTCATGTTTTTATTTCCGACTTTCCAACTTCAAACCTCTTGTGAGTGAGCTAGAGTTATCGGAAAAAGCTCATATTTTGCATATGATTTGTGCATCCAATTACCATTTGAATTAGCAGTGTTCCCAAAAAAGTCAAAATTGTTCCTAGTCATTGAGTATTCCTCGTACTTTAACGATTAGTTGAATAAATGATAATTTTTTTCCTGTATTCGGGAACGTTTTTCCTAAAAAATCGCTGTTTTAACCTCTAAAAATGTACTAAGAAATTCTCAACCACAAAACAAAAAATTATGCTAAAAAAAGGAATCGTTAAAGTACAAGAAAAATTTATTACGATCAATTGGAAAAAAATTGAAGAAATTCGGTTGAGTGGTTTTTCGGCAATCGTGATCAAGAAAAAAACATTTTTGAAAAAAACGACATTTCGAGAAAATCGAGCTAAAAATTTCAAGTTACCACTGCTCTTGGTAGGCGAAGCGCGCTTGGAAGCGTGGTAACATTTGATCTATTTCTTGGATCTCTATAAAAATTTAGGGAAATATTCTCAAGGAGTTGTACTTTCAGATAAAGTAATAAAAATTTCGAATCTTTGAAAAATAAAACGGTATGTAACCCCTTAAAGAAATTCTTGTGTAGCTTAAAATGGGTAATTTGATAGTTTGAAGACGAAAGTGAAATCCAACGTGTATTTTTGTAAACTTTTCGTATCTCCACTGAATTTTGAATGAAACATATGTTCAAATATGTCATTTGAAAATTAAGAATACCGTTTTAGGTTCATTTTATTGAAAATGCATATTCATTGTATTGGAATGCATTTTTATGAAAAATAACAGATCAAATTCCAAAAATATGCACAAATTGGATCCGGGAAAAATGGCGCTCAAAGACCTCCTGAACTCTCGATGGGAGATGTAAGTATAATGATGCTTTTAACTTATTGCGATGGTTTCAATTGCACAAATTTGCCTTATGCTGAGAACGCTTCAATTGAAGCTTCAATGTCAGAATTAGTAGAGAGGCATTGGATTACAATCAGAGTTTACGCATTGGACAGATAGTTGATCTAATTGAATTTTTGCCATACATATTACTGTGTAACTACAACTGACACTGATTTGTACTGAAAACCCCAATATACATTTTTCATGATCAATGTGACTAAAAGTATATTAATTTGCAAAAAAAATACCTCTTGTACTTTCAAGAATGTTCGTGTCTCAAAAGCAGTCCAGAGACACTTTCAATAGCCTCTTGCTTTCTGATGAATTTTAATACTTATGCTGATAGTTTGAACCATTCTTTTGTCATGGTATTGTTTTGTATAGGACTTATAAACCCATATCTCCAGAACGAGAATTCCGAACAAAGCAATTCACACACAAGGTATAAGAGGATGGGTGGAAAGAGACTGCATTGTAATCGACTGAATGTACGGCTTTTGTACCATCGACAATAATATCATTGCCAACATAGCACGCGGTTCACACAATTTATTCAATAATCTGATCAAGTTCGTTCAATCATTCATTTTATTAATTTTATCCAGAACATTCATTAGACATCGTTGGGTTTTAATTAGAAAATCGTTGGGTTTTTGTCTTAACTCTCATTGAGTTATTGTCTGAACTCCACGCATTCTAAAAAAAACATTTTAGCAAATACTGAAATGTATGCAATTTTTCGATGTGCAAGTTATTGTTTACAGGCAATCAACATAATTAAACATCGCTTCCCATTCGAAGCATTGTCCCTAATCCATATTTCGGAACATCTCTTCGAAAAATAGCTCAAAAAAATTCAACGCCTATGGGACCTTTGCTAGAGATGAGTTATAAGATCCAATTCCCACAATTTTCCAGAAGTACTCACGTTGCCTAAAACTAACCCCCCTAACCTAGGCTATGCCATTGACAACAACGTTTTCAAACAGCTATAACTGTGGGACGAGACAAGTTTTCCACACAAAAACAAATAAAAATAATAACTGTGTCTATCTATGTAATTTTTTTGTTGGACACATATCGGTTAAGGCAATTGTTCTGATTGGATCTCACTGGAGCAGTGCTGCCAAAGACTTTTTGAGTTAATGGTGAAAAATTATATTTCGCTTTACGTTCGTTATCTTCAATTTTTTTGAAAACCGATAAATCTTATTATCAATGTAGAGTGCCTCGGTTACTTTTTCTGCCCAATTGAATTATTGGAAACTTTGCAGTATTGACGATTGGTACGTAAAAACTTAAAAGCAACTTTTAACACTGCTACAGAATCTTGATCAAAGCAATTTTTTGTGTTTCTTTACTCCAACACTTTTGAGAAAAAACGGTTTTGGAACCCTATGAGTGCAAGGAAAATATTAAGTATGAAAAGGTTAATTCATCCATATTATTCATATTATTTGTCTTATTATTTCAATAAATTGTTTTCGGTTTTATTCATATTCTTTATTTTATTTATTTTAATCATTTTATTAAATTGTTATTTTTCCCAGTTCATACATGTTATTCAGTTTCTTCATTTTAATTTTTCGGTTTAGTCAGTTCTTTTTATTATTGGATGACAGTTTAATAGCTTGAAACAATTTAATTTACTCTCATGATTTTATAACTTTTTTGATATTGTCTAATTTCCAATTGAACTAATTTGATTTATTTATTTTATAAATTTGATTTATATTAATCATTCTACCCATTTCATGAATAACTTTTTTTTGTTTTTTTGGCTTTATAATTATTTTAATTTATTTGTTTTATTATTTTTCTATAATTTTTCAGCTTATTCGAAGTGTTATTCATGCAGGACTCGAAACTGTGCTTATCTCACATCTAGTTGCTTGCCAACTTTGCGTGAGTTCGGATAACTAATGAGTGATGCGACAGTGATATGTGTAAGAAATGTCTCATCTCACTGATAAGTAGATTAAATCGGTTTTTACTTTCCACTGCACTTTACGATAGAATATATTATATTATATCAAAGCCCGTGCTTCTCTGTAGTACTTAATAAACCGCCGCATAAATATCCTTCCAGAAATTTTAGTCTAACTACCGACCGAAAATAATTAAGTTAAAAAGATAGCTAGCCATTTTATAACACTAACTACCGGTCACGTTTTTCCAGACTGACCAAGCATCCGTTTGTGATCTTTAAGATGATCGAATATTTTATATTGATCGAATCCATCCGAAGCGACGTTTTAAATTGATACTTCCTTATCAGATGAACTATCATGATTTTCATCAAAACCCACGCGTATCGTATACCCAAACAGTTTCGAATTCCACCACTGAAGGGAATATAAGCATAGGGATGCCTCTGGGATGCGTTTTCCGGTAAGAAGTGATCTGGATTGAATAGGTGTGCATCGGGGCCCCATATTTTCGGGTCCCTTTGAACCTGGTAGATGGCACCTACAATCACTGACTTGGCGGGAATAGTGTTACGATCTGGAATATAATCGGTATTTTTAAATTTCTTCGACTAATTTGCTGTTTTTAACCGCGCGAATAGTAAGTTCATATTTACCGTTAAGTTTAATGTCCTGTGTCGATATTCTGGCTACTATTGGAGCAACCGGGAACAATCGCATCGTCTCCTTACACACCATTTCAGTGTAGGTGAGTTTTGACAGGTCTTCCAATGACACTGACTGGTCTTTGTCGGGACAGGCTTCCATGACTTCTTGGTAGACCCGTTCCTGAACATCTGGGTGAATTGCAAGCATTAGCAGTAGGCTGCTCATCGTAGTTGCCGTTGTGTCACTGCCAGCAAATATTATTGTATCCAAGTGTTGAATGATGGCCTCCTGAGTTAGGTGTTTGTTATCTCGAGCAAGTTCCAATAGCGCATCCAGAAAATTCAGTGGTATTTTGCCATCAATTTCCGTCCTAGTAGATTCCTTTGAACCTTTTTTCGATGATAGCCTCTCGTTCACTTTGCGTTCTTGCATTATTCGTTTCGTTAGCACCCGTGCTTCGTTGAGTAATTGTTGTTCCCTTTTATACGATTTAGTCATCCGGTAGGTGAACTCTGGATACAGAGATGGTGAAAAAATTCTTTTCGCCACAATATCGATGAATTCGTCTTGCATACTCAAATAATAATCTCCGGTTCGAGTTCGCTGCAAGTCGAAGTCCAGGCCCAGCGCGGCGTCTGGAAGTGCACACAGTTAAGATCAGGCAAAAGTTACCTCTTTACCAGAATACTCACAGTAAATAACATCCAGTGTACATTTGGCGATGTCGTGATAGTAGTCACGCTCTATTCCATCCGCGTATTCTTCCAGCCGTTTGATGAGAATGTCACTCTTCTCGTTAAACATTGCCACGGAGCTGTTGAGTATAGCTGGTCCCAACGAAAGGTTAAGTAATTTTCTTTGACCCTTCCAAATGTGTCCTGTAAAAAGCTTAGAAAAGTTCATGAGAGGAATCAATAGAAATGTAAGAGCTTCTGTAGTTGCTATTACCAGGGGCAGCGAAGATACCTCCATCAACGCGAAGAAATTTGTAGTGGATTGATTTGCTGAGGCAGAATGGTGAGTTCAGCATGATTTGCAGTTCTTCCGGGCTGTACAAGAACACGTGTACCAAGGTTCCTAAATGGATACACAGGGGCGAAGGATATTTGTCACCGAACGTTTTTAGGTTATGGTAGATTGCCTCTGAAATTAATGATTTGGAGGTAATAAGTAGCTTAAACGAAAGTGCTCTAGCGAATGAATAGTTGAATCATAAAACTTCAAACTTCTAGTCATATCATTATTTGCATGGCATTCATAAGTATCATATTGTATGCTGAAAATGTATAAAATCTTGACGTTTTGTCGCCAATATTTGTCATTTTTTGCTAGTATTTGTGATTGCGAAATTGTATCTAGATGTATTTTTGGAAAAGCCCGTTTGGTATTAAACATACTACAGGCGACCCACTTTTTTATTCTCGTTTATTTTCCGTCGGCCTTTGTTCACACTGAGTATCAATCACCGACGCCAGAGAGGTGACTCCGCTCCATCTGGGCCCTGCCCATCAGCACATAGACCGGGACTGTGTTTACTTTCCTTCCGAAGGAAGTCGTGACCAAAAATGTTTCACCTCAGAAAATCTCAATAACCTCGTCTGGGATTGAACCCAGACCCACCACTGGGGTGAGTGACGGCCACGCTTGCCACTCAACTACCGGCGCCGTCAATGGAGACCCAATTGACTGATGTTAATAATAGGGCTCGCAGTATCGACCCTTTTTGGCATGAACCGGTTCAACGGTAATTACAGCCTCAGTACCGGTACCCGATTTTTTCCAATTAGATTCACTATATAGTGAAATTGAACGTTCAAAATCAAGAATAAAGAATTTTACAGGTTTAATCGGCATGGAAGACTAAACATTTTCCACAGTCAATGAGATTATTTTGACCCAAGCGTAATTTTTTAAAAGGGCGTAGACATTTCGACGTGCATTAATTTAATTTTGTTTGTTCGATTTTATATAGTAAAACTATCTGAAAACGAGTTACAGGAAATACATACTTCTGCACGAACAACATATACACTGATAAAAATGTTGTGTCATTTTTCACAAAATTAAAAATTTATGTTAAAAATTCAAATTTAGAAAAAAACCCATTTTTTATAATTTTTTATATTTTGTCAACAAAAACCTAAAGAGAAAAGAAACATTTTAAATGTGATTTCATGATGGAGAACTTATCAGCAAAAAAGTTTTTCTTACAATAGCTTTATACATGTTTTAAAATTTCATACTAATTGACATACAAAACTGTAATTTTATTACAGAATATAAGTATCATTTTGTTGTTTTGTTGTTGTTGTTTGTTTATTAAGGTTTTAACCCTTTTTGAGTTCGTATACAATTCAAAGATAATTACAATTCATAAAATAATAGTCAAAAAATAATCAAATAATATTGCTGTCTTTCTGGGCGCACTGCTTTCCGCTTCTCGTGTTTATCTTCTTTCTTGGTGGTGAGCAATGGTCTGGTTTACCTACTGTCGCTTGCTGCTCAGTACGTCTGCCCTCTCCCTCGCTCGTGATTACGTCCATGTTTTCATCGTTGGAGCTTTGTTCGTCGCTGTTAGATTCTTGGTGCTCTTTGTGTTTTCGTGTGACTCTGCTATAGCTGTCTTCCTTCTTGTTTATTTCTTCCTTGCGTACGTTAACTATTGGCGTTGGGATACCGTGGAATATTGTTTGTCCGGCATGCATTTTTTGACCGGCTGTCTGAGGTGTATCAGTAGATGTCCAAGGCTGTTTGGTGGTGTGGGTTGTAGTAGATGAATTTTCTTTAGTTGTTTTGGCACATGGCTTTCCGTAGTGTGCCGTATTGTTACAAAACTGGCACGTGGGCGTCTGTCCAGGGTATGTGCAAAGGGTTCTTTGTATGTAGTTAACACCTTACGATGATCTGGCTTCGAAAGTTAAATAAGACAGTATAGGTTGGTTCAGTCGCATTCGCACAACCCGAACACCGTTGGGAATGCCAGGGAAAAAGTTTCTCCATGTGTCGTTAGAGACTGATTCCACTTCTCCATACTTCGACATGAATCTTTTAATATATTCCGTGCCAGTACGAGGTGTCAGATCATGGAGTTTTATTTCAGTTAGATCGAGATCCATATACACGGGGATCTTGGTTTTTGACGTTTTCATATTCGACGTCATGTTGCATGTTGTTCTTTGCTACGAAGCTTTCTGGCTCGGCTAAGGAGTTGAACGTTATTAGTACTACATTCCTGGTGTGGTGACGCTGGACGTGTGAAACCTCTATAAGATCAAGTTATATTTTCACATTGACCAACTGTTCCACCTCGCGCACTGAAGGTCTAAGACGGGTTTGCGAAAAATCAATCGCGATTGTGTTCTCCCGTAATGGGCGAAATTTATTTTCACGGCTTACATATACTAGGCTAGCTCGTTAGAGTGTAAACATTTGACGAGAGCGCGTCATAGAAGTCGTCGGCGAAAACAATTACATGAAATTCATATATTGTTTGCTGCTAATGAATGATCGGCACCTGGTAAATCACAAAGAAGCTATGCGGATGTCCAAAACCTTTGCTATGATCAGAAAATTACGGTGGGATATGTTTTCTATGGTATGCATCCAAATTCCCGATTTTCGCCAATAATCACATAGATGCACTGATTATCCACTGTGTCTAGTGTAATTATGTCGTAATATACGTCAAAAATTCATTGCACACTATTTTTCCACCGTAAGACCTCAAATATTGTCAATTAACAACTTTCGAGAAATCCGTTTGTTTATCTTAACGATTTCTCTGACGTCACCGAAAACTGTCAATTCGCGGAATAGCAAGCCTCCTTTCTTTGAGCCGTGTTTATTTTGTTGTTTACTCATTTCACTCGAAGTTAGGTGCAATGGAACTTTCCTGTGTCTATATGTTACACGTACACGTTAGAACGGCGCGGCGCGGATAGTATTTTTTGTTTGTGTGCTGTTCGCAAGCGGTGCGCTATTTGGTTTCTGATCTGTATGAGATGAGGAAGAAGACTGAGTATCATTTTAATTCAAAATGAATTTAACAAATATCTTCCAAAATGCGAATTTCGAGATATTTGAAATTTTACTCCAACAAAAACAATTAATTCGTATAACTATGTCCTTTTTAAAAGCTATTCGCGTTGCTCCATCATAAAATCTCAAAAATCCAATGCTTTTCGTATAAGACATAAAAGAAGCCTTTTCAGTGTATTTCGATCATGGATTTGCGTTCAATAAAAAAGTTTTCCTAACAACAACTTTTGATCAATTTTTTCAATTTATACTATTTTCAGTCAAAAACAGAATTTTATTTTTGAATATGATTTGCTGAAATGTAGTAGTTTTCGAAATAATTTAAATTTTGTTTTAAAACACCATTATTGTGTTCTGTTGCGATCTTTTCACAAGTTATTCGTGTTTCTTCATTAACAGCAATTAGTTTTTCGTAAGGCTCATAACATTTCCTGTAACATTCCCATTGACATCAAGGCGATATTGCAAACCATTTGAAAACTACATGAAATAAAAAGAAAATGATAAAATTTAATATGAATGACAAAAAGCCCTATAATCCCAACTTCTCGCATTCGCTCAAAAGTCAAAAAGGTACCGTTCGATTTCTGAGATTTTTTCACATTAGAAAAACTGCAAAATATGTATGATTTGCATCACGAAGCAGAAAAATTTATAAAAATGACCCATTACCCCACATTCCTGTATTTTTCGAGAAAAGCAAATATCTCTTCAAATACTAAGGTTATTTCCTTTAAAATAAGGTATGAATTGTAATATTCTGAGGGCTGCTTCAAAAGTTATAGTATTTAATATATTTTTCCTCCATATTTTCCCATAGTACCAAGTTTAAAAAATTTCAATCGAAGTAGGCGGGGGTCTAGAATTGTCCAATGCACAGTGGTCGCAATGGTACCAAAACGTGCGGTTAATTCCTGGTGCTCTAGGAGCTGATTTTAGAGATTTGGTTTGTTAGAAACACTTTTTCAGTATTGAAGTCCCCTTCTTTTGATGTAGGGGAACATGGGGAGACTTGACCAGGTTTTCAGCTAAAACTGCATAAATCTCTAAAAAAGCCTTCAATCCCCCAAAAATCATTCAGATATAATGCGCAAAGTTATTGCGCGTCTTCATGATTTTTTTGCAGAATTTTTAATATAATTTTTGAAAAGTTACAAAAGTTTTTCTGTGATCGTTTTTTCTGGTCAAGTCTCCCCATTGCGGGGAGACTTGACCAAGGCGTGGGGATACTTGACCAAGAGAATTTTGAAAAATCATAACAAAAAATAATGACATAAAACATACTGTAATTATTTTTTTCCCTATTGTCGAAATCCTTAGGTAGCAGTAAAAAATATAAAAGAGTTGCATTTGATAAATTTTGATTTTTTTAAATGCATTTCTTTTTAAGGATTAACTGTAGTGCTTGCATTGCATGTTCACACGTTACGAAATCAGTCCTACTATTGCTAACTTTGCTTACAAATTTTAAAATATAAAGACTTATGTTTGGGGTGGGATTTTTTTTATGGCGTGATTAACATTAACAGTAAATACCAAAGCATAATAAATATTAGGAATTTTGCATCTTTCTTCAGCTGATCGCCACTTGGTCAAGTCTCCCCATAAAATCTTGGTCAAGTCTCCCCAACATTAGTTATTGCGTTCAATTTCATGCGAATTCTAGTAATAACCAATTACAATGTTCCAGTTTATGTAAAATCATTTCACTGCTTCACAGGGATTAAGATGGTATATTAGTACTTTAATAGTAATTAGTAGTCGAGTAGATATGTCCATACAAAGTTTGATAAAAAAACACCACATCATTTAATGCAAATTTATTAATCACGTAATATTTTCTGCAAGGAAAGGATTTTTTACTCCAAGCTTTCAAAATTACCTTAAGGGATCGAAACAAGTATAAAAATATTTTTGAAAAAAAAATTAGAATCGAATAGAAGACGCCATAGCCGAAAATAGAATTTTGCGCTTGGTCAAGTCTCCCCATGTTCCCCTATACTGAATTGTGATTAATTCACCTAAAAGTGAGATAGAAAATTTATTTCCACAAACTTTTGAGATAGAGTCATGATGTCAATGACAAAGTTATATAAAATTCTACTGCGAGAAAACTTGCTGAACATGCAAACTCTCCAAAATGTAAGCGTGTTGAGATAAAGCGTGTTGTTTGTGGGAGACACCCAAAAAAACATTTTTTCAATATAACTTTTTTTTGAGATTTATTTCAAAATTTAAGAGTTATCAAATAAAGTTGATTAAAAATACCGCCATTTTGAACGTCAATTACTAGAAGATGTGGAAATATGTGGAAGAAATTTCGATTCTATGGGAAAGATAATGAAAAGTACTCTAAGAAAAAATACTGGTACCAACGGGCATCAACCGGCCTGTATATAAAGAATACGTTTTGGCAGTGTATGTTTTGTATTTTGAATTACATTAATATGTCGAAGACATTATAGTTTTTATTTAAGAATTTGAAAGTTATCGAACAATGTAGTTAACAAATACCGCTATTTTGAACGTCATTAAATAAAAGATGTGGAAACATGTGGAAGACCTTTTGACTCCGCAAGAAAGATAATGTAAAATACTACAAGAAAAAGTACTGGTCACGACGGGCATGCAACGGCCTCTATATAAAAATACGTTTTGGCAATGTTTGTTTTGTATGTTGTAACAAAATAAAAAAAAAATCAAAATAAGTTTTCAATAGGATTTTTATTTTAATTTATTAAATGTTGGGCAAGTAGTTGCCTGTTTAATTCTATCGCAAGAAATAAAAAAATGATCGTTTTGAAATAGCTATGTACTGTTTTCATCTTTAACTATCTTTTTCTCTACTATTTTCGTCTTCACTGCCAGTGTCATCATCAATCACCAATAGTCGTTTTGTATCATCCGAAAATTGTTTTTTATGTTTCGGCTCTTGATGGCGAATATTCGATATTACTGGATCAGATGATTCGAGCAGTCTGTGGAGTAGATCTGTATTTGTTGCTTCACGACGATATTTACGGGTATATATCAATCGAAGCCGTTTAACGTCCTTATTTTTGGAAGAAACGATTCTATAATTTTTGCTCCGTGGATCAAAATCTTGTGGAAAGTTGCTGGCATCCGGAACCATGGGTATTGCTGAACAAGCATTCGTGCTGTTTCGATTCCATACGACTCAAATCTATCGCTTCTAACTTCGATATCTGGAATATGCAAAATTTCATTTAAGTTGAACAAATACAATAAGAATATTAGTTACTTGAACTTAACGCTTTTAATATCGTCTTACAGCGATACAACACTGCCCATATACGCATAAGAGTCCCATATGGAATTTTGTCGAAAATGAGATATCTGTTGGATTGTATTCTGTATCACCACTGAATCATAACATACAAATAAGATTACCAAATTTGTTCAGAAAATATCGAAAAAAAATCCATAACATGGTTGTCCCATCCATAAGGCTCAATGAAAAATGTAAATCTTGAACAGCGTTTTTCTCGGCTTGCTGTTTTTCAATATGGGACTCTTATGCATATATGGGCAGAACAGCTCTGGCTCAATAGCACAGATTTCAGGCGATAGCCGCCAGTTTTTGAAGAAACAGCATGATGTATTACCACAGTTCGAGTTTCCATTCCCTCCTGTCCGGGGTTCATCTACCCGCAACCCAAGGTCATTCTTAAATCTTTTTTGGAAATACTTCTTTTTCTTGGCGACATTCTCTTTTTCGATTATTGTCCTGGCCTGCCACTTCTGAATATCGAGGCGATACGAAAGGTGAATAAAATATTCGAAAAATCTTATGCATGCGTGGAGTGTCGATAGGCCATATTGAAATGTGTCATCGCGAGTGTTGCGCTTGATTATCTCGTCGATGTTGTTCATAATCTTAGGCGGCGCTCCACATATATAACACCTTTGAGCAGAGCTTGTGGATGTTAACGTGTTTATCACTTTTACATCTACCATCGTCATTTTTAAATCATAATGGATAATAATTGTGCTTGATGGGTGAAGTACAATTAACTGTCTATCAATGTTCTCCTTTTCGAATAAAATTAATTCAGTTGTCTCTTTCCTGTATTGTATGTGTAACGGTCGGCAATAACGAACGGAAGAGGGTCGAGGATTTTGAAATAAAGTTTTGCCGTTAGTTGTAGCACTGATCGGTATGATAGACGTTACAAATATATTTGAATCAGTCTTGGTGCCATCATCATCATCGTTGAATATTTGATTAAATTCACTGAGATCACCACATTCATCGCAACCATACTTCACAAATAATATCGCGTTCTCCAGCTCCACATCCGAAAAGTGTTCTAGAGTATCAGCTATTGAAAGAATAATTCTTTCAGATGTGTGATCTAGGAGGGCCTGAAGGGTAATTTCCATTTCCGTTTCATTAATAGTTATGGCAGGTTTATCGGGATAACATTTCTTTTTTGCTTCTAGAACTCGCATGTATGACGGGTAGATTGATATCCGAATTTTGTTTTTTAGCACCCAACCTTATTCTATGGTACTGTGCCCTTGTATTGTCATTATCAAGAAGCAACGCCAATGCTTCATCAGGGGAATAAGGTACAACAAATCCAGACTTTAATGACTTTATCATTCTTGTAGCTCTATGCGGAGTTGTTTGAGTAGCCAACTGAACCACAGAAGCCTGATCCCTCTTACCCTCTTCCCGAAGTTTCATAGAACTCGCAAAAGACAGTTCGACTGAACTGTGACTAGCTCTCAAGTCTGCGGTTTTCCGTCATTTGACACTATCTGTACTTTGGGAAAACAGTACCAGTTTTATGCCTCTCTTGCTGGATGACTGCGACAGTTGGTTCAACAATGACGATGGCATCGGAAATGGTTTATCAAGATAATTAGTTTTATACCTCAATATTCGCTCTTCGATGTAATGGCACTGTTTCCACAATGAATTGAAATTTTTACACAATCTATACATAAGTTTCTCAACTTTCTCATAACCTTCGATTTCACTAGTGTCAACAATACCATACCATTTCATTAAATGTTTTGGCAGAACGACAGATTTCTCCGAATGGCTCTTTTCTAGGTTTTTCCAAAGGTGTGGATGCCGGTGATTCACAGGTTCTATAATCGACGGAATGAGTAACAGGATTTAAGTGAAACTAGTTTTGTTCACAGATTTGATATCAAAAAGCCGAAGAACATAGCTGATATACCATACAACTTTTATTTACCTGCTACATGTGCAGCCATTATAATTGTCCCGAAAATTTCAAGTACAAACACACAAATTACAGCTTGAACGGTAGCACTAATTTCACACAGGATATCCGTCTGCAAAATGTAAACAAAGAGTTTTTACTGTATCGATTTTGTTGGCTATTTTCGGCAAATTTGAGACTAAGAGAAACGAAAGCAATGAAATTGAAAGACGGATAGGTATTCTAGAGCGAATCAGTTATAAACTTAGAACGGAAAACTAGAACTAGGCAGGCTCATATGGGCATGATCGAAAGGAAATGTGAAGAATTCTTTGCCTTATGCAGAGTAGGAGTTGGGCGTTGCACCCAAGTCTACCGCATGGTCTATGGTAGAACATAACTCATCATCACGCCGGCGTCGGCGGTAAAACATGATGATGAGTTATGTTCTACCATAGACCATGCGGTAGACTTGGGTGCAACGCCCAACTCCTACTCTGCATAAGGCAAAGAATTCTTCACATTTCCTTTCGATCATGCCCATATGAGCCTGCCTAGTTCTAGTTTTCCGTTCTAAGTTTATAACTGATTCGCTCTAGAATACCTATCCGTCTTTCAATTTCATTGCTTTCGTTTCTCTTAGTCTCAAATTTGCCGAAAATAGCCAACAAAATCGATACAGTAGAACCTTGCGGCAATTAAAACATAGTAACACAAAGAGTTTTTGTGAAACTATCAGAATTGCCAGACCAACTTTATATAACACGGTGACGCTTGTCAGATAAAATTAAATTTGAAATTCTATTTTTTTTTCTTCGGTGAAAACATGTTACGTAACGATCTAGCTGACTCCTCCTCCCCCCTATGTCACAACATGTCACAACTTGTTGTACACCCCCCCCCCCCTAAAAGCGTTACGTAATTTATTAATGGTCCCAAATTAGTGAATCAGTTTCCTTCCTTCGATCATTCTTGCTAATAGTAATAATGTTATTACGCGCGCGAATGTTAATTGCATAACAATCTGCATCATATTCAATCGTTTGTAGAGAGAGAAATCAACTCATATTTGTCGTTTCATTGGTTATAATAATACGATGAATATTATTTATATTTCGAAATCTTCAATTACACAGCTATTAGCATATTCAGCAGTCACATATCGCTTGAATCAACTAAACAACACTCACGACAATCAGTTGTCCGGAGTTGAAGTTGCATTTTTAACAATCTAAGAATCTGTTATAAATTCTCGGTGGCTAGCTGCCCAGAGCAATTAATACATGATAACACTTCTCCAAGTTGCATTGACTTGTGCAATTATTTACCTCACCCCACTGACAAAATTCCTGCCCGTGGCAAACGTGGAGATGCAGAGGTACACGGTCTCCATAACAAAATTTACGCCAACATTTCGTTCCTTCCCAGATGGCTGTAAGGACGCGGCAGACATCGCCATTGGCATTATACCGTACAGAACTCTCGATTGATGATGGATAGCTACTCCCAGGGTCCATTCGCAAATTTTTTGTGAAATTTTGCTTGTTCTGTTCAATTAAGGACTAGCAATTACGAGTTTTACGGTCATCCTGCTCATGCTCAATTGGAAAAGGAAGCACATAAACGCTGGTTTTCAAGACGAGGCGGAATTGAAACTTAAGCGGTTTCATATACGAAGTAGGACTGTTAAAATGGGTATTTTGAATACTGGGGACAAAATAGACAGATTAACCTGACCTATTACAAATCTAAAACGTTTTTGATGCGCTGGAGCTCAAACATTTTTTGAACATTATTTTCAGTATATGTTAAGGCATTTGTATAAGGAAAAAACAGCAATTTTAGTACAGTAATGGTTTGTCGAATCTCTTTTGTCTCTTTTTGTCTACTGCATTTAGCTAACCTGCTGTGCTTTTTGGTACAATAAGCGAGTTAGACAACATGACGACATGCACACTTTTCATGCTGCGATCATCAGTGGTTCTCAAGTAACGTCTGTTGAGCGATTACTTTGTTAATAAAGTATGAATTGGCATCAAAGCAAGTTAAATGCTTTGTAAATTCAATTTAATTTCGATTTTTTCTTTGTGATTACCGGTTTTTAGCGGTTTTACCGGTTTTTTTCATTTTCAATACCGAAAATACCGGTTTCTCAAAATGCCTCGGTTTTCCCAACCCTAAATTCCAGCTACGCCGCAAGTTTATCTCAAGCCGGGAATTTCTGGAGCTCCACAGGATAAACTTACGCTTCTCTTTCCTCCACTCAATTAAACATTCAGCTTCATTGCCTTCGACATAATGTCCATTCTGCCTTCTGTTCTAGTCACCTTCTACTAGAAACCCTTCTGACGCCGCACGGTGGCTGGGGTCGGACAAAACCTCAAAAAGTTATGTTTGAAATATTCATATTTTACATTTTTCCTAAATTTCTCATATATTGAATGATATATATTCAAAATTTTATGATCATTGGATAAGAACACGATTTTTAACAGGAGTTTTAACGTAACAATGTCCGAACTTTTTTGTGATTTTCATTTCCGAAACCACAATTTCCATGTTCACTTCAAATGTATGTTGCTCTTTTGGTTTTCGTCCGATTTTAGCTCAACTAGTTTCATTATATAGGGAAACGAAAGAACTTGGTTTGCGATTATAATACATTCACTGAGATTCCTTCGAACTATGACTTTTTCGTTTAATTTTGTTTGAGGTGATCAGATCAAAAATACTTTTTTCAGTAATGTGTTCTGTACAATTTTGCGAAACATTTCGGAACGGTCACATATTATATATTCTATGGGAAATTTCCTCTGCTTCAGGGCCGGCGGAAAGCGTGGGTAGTATGGGTAGTACTACCCACTCGAAAATAACCGAGTGGGTAATTACCCACTCAAAATTTTGAACCATTTCAAAAAAAATTAAATGCGCAACGCATGTATCTCGCACTACACACATATGAAAACATCGATGTGCCACAATTCCATTTGCATAAACGAACGTGATTTAATGTGAATGTAATGTAAGCGTATGCATTGCGAAAAGGGAAAAAATCCTTACTAATGGACCCCTCACCCTACGCTTCCTACCCACTCGGGCGTAAAGTGTTTCGCCGCCCCTGCTCTGCTTTTCGAATACCATGGTCTCAATCTGCGCCTAGGTGCACAAACGGGTTTAAGGAGATTTTATTGTTTTGTTACTGATATGGAGGCGCATGGTGTTTTGTGTAAGATAATTAGACAATATACAGTAAACCAACACGTTATACAATGGATATAAAGTAGTGTTTTTCATTTTTATGATATTGTTAATATTGGTGAAAGGTAACGGAAAATCTACCATAAAATGGGATTATAATCATAAGAAAGTTTCATTAACACTGTATGGAAAAATGCATCTAATATTTTATGACTTTTGACAACAAAAATGAACTCAGCACCTCACAATTAGATAACTTGAGGGTTTCAGCCAAATTAGGCAACATTTTAGGTTTTGGCCGACTTTTGCTCGGAGATGCGCCACTGTGCGCCGCTACCACTCCTTTGCCCAGTAAAGTTCAGCCGGAAATGAATTGGAATTCTAGCTGGTTCCAGTTCGTCCACGGGCTCCAGTGACACAACCGATTCTAACTAGAATCGGTTGTGTCACTGGAGCCGGAATACGAACTGGAACCAGCCAGAATTCCGGTTCATTTCCGGCTGAGCTTAACTGGGTGGACTCTGTTTATGTTTGTTTTAATCTGGTAAAAAAGGTAGAATGATTCGTTTTACAAATCATGCGATGGCGTCCATGATCTGGATATCAACTTCGAATTTTTTTCGGCACAATGGAATAAAAGGCAATGCGTATCAACCAGTTTTTTTTCGAATGCATGAAAATGCTTCGTTGACGAAAATGACGAATGAAGTCGTGCATTGTAAAATGATTTTCGTTCCATTTACGAATTTAATTTATTATCAATGTGAGCTATAAAATAGATATAATAAATATTTATTTCTATTTTCAAAGTTATTTGTAATCGTATTAGCAACAACATTTTCTAAAACACACAAATTTTGTGTTAATCGCTAAATTATATTTCAAAGAAATACATATTATCCTCTTTTGAACAATTTAGACCCCAAATTCAACGATGCTACAAGGACACAAAACTATGTGAAAAATATCAAGTGTGAGTTTTGTGAAGTATTTATTATGTTACTGTACTTTTAGTTTCACTTTTTCTATCTATAGGGTGTACTGAAAGTAACGGTCACTTGTTGACAATAAGGAAGCATTTTTCAGTTTTTTTGCATGTATCTCATTCGGCTTCACTTAAACCATGTTTTTCCCATTAGTAAATTTTTTAAACATATAAAAACGTATTCCACTGGTACTTCTTTTAGCATATAAACACATTTTCGAGCCTGACATACATTCACTATACCGGTTTTAGTCTACCCTGGGACTGACACGATGCCCACCGGACAGGTTTCGTCTATTTGCAACATGAGCTAAAATACTTTCAATTTATCTTCAGCCCATTGCGACATTGGCATCCTATCCGTTTACCACCATGCAGTTTCTCAAACCCAGAACACACTTGGTCACAGTATAACGCACCTGTTGTTGTAAATTTCACCATTATGTAGAGATGGCCAATCAATGGAAGAGCTGGTGGTCCGTTCATGTTGGCGACGGCTGCAAGAATTTTCCTTCGGGACCACCACCACCAGTACATGGCAAGGGCAAACACGGCTGAAATCAAGTACACTGCCTCCGGTTCCCACATGGTTTCTGTTTGGTATCCAACTCGGTTAGGTAAGAAAGACGCTCGCGGTATGCTCGCGGAAACTTGATCGTTTGCGCTTTTCGCGGACTGAATATACGAGTAATGCGACCGTTCAACTCCGCGTTCTTTCGTGGTTAGTTCGGGAGCGCAGCTCAAAAGCGAATAATTTTTATAGGCTTTGAACCGTTTGAAGCTGCTCCGCAGTGCTGATTCCCACCTCTGCAGAGAGAAATAGGTTTAAGAAATGCGGTAGGGGTTCGGTGTTTTCTGTCTAGTTAGCAAGTACTATCCGTGAATCGGACTAATTATATAAAGCCTTCTAGTTTTCGCTTAGTGCACTAATGATCGGGAAAATAAATAGATGATTTTTCACAGCTAAGTAGCGCTTACCTGAAATGATGTTCCGGCGTCAAACAATGTAATGGGATGCCAAGGTTTGAGTTTCCAGATTCCAGTTGAGTGTAGGTATGTCATTACCATCCACAAAACTCGCAGGGCAATTATTGCAATCTTCTTTCTACAATACAATAACTAGAATTTACAGATCAAACAGATCCGCTTCTTATTCTAATTAAGCCCCCAATGAGGTACAATCGCTTTCAGATAACATAGCAGCATATGCTGTCTAATGATCATTCATAGATGATTTTCAGTTCCATTTTCATAATTATTTTATTGATAGCTATGTTTCACAGTTAGGTGTGTTTTGTTGTATTTGTTATATTTTAAAATTTAGAAATGAAACCAGTTTCAGTGTGATTAATATTTCCTTATAGCACAAATATTTTCATTTTTTGCAACTCTATTAAACTAACTTAATCTATTTTAAAACTCCAACTAAAAAAACGAACTCAATAATCTCAGCTTAGTATTATTTTCGCCAAAAATATGCGATAAATTATGTACGCGAAAATGGCAAAATGGAAAACATTGATGTCTTCTGAGATATATCATGATGATCCAGGACCTTCATTTTAATGATATATTTATAGTGATCAACTCTCCTTGAAGTGAAATATTTGCTTTAAATTTTTAAACAGTATAAAAATGAAATACTGATGAGTCTTTTGGAACTTTGAATATGTAGTTAAAATTATCCGAAATCATTGAAAATACTCGATACACTGAAACCTCCATTTACGAACCAAACCGGGGGTTCGTAAATTGAATTAGTTCGTAAAAAAAGTGTTCGTTATTTGGGATTTAGCTCGTAAAAAAAGTTTGCTTCACATTCTTATTAATATTCGTTGGTTGAGCAATATTCTCGATAACCCTGACAATATGGGTATTTTTGGAACGGGCTTGACAAGTAGATGTTAAAAATGGACAATTGGAACCGTTTCGAAATCCAAGATGGCGACTTCCGGTTGAGCAATATTCTCGATAACCTTAACAATATGGATATTTTTGCAACGGGCTTGACAAGTAGATGCTGAAAATGGACAATTGGAACCGTCTTGAAATCAAAGATGGCGACTTTCGGTTGAGCAATATTCTCGATAACCCTAACAATATGGGAATTTTTGGAACGGGCTTGACAAGTAGATACTGAAAATGATCAATTGGAACCTTTTCGAAATCCAAGATAACGACTTCCGGTTGAGCAATATTTTCGATAACCCTAACAATATGGGTATTTTTGGAACGGGCTGGCCAAGTAGATGCTGTAAATGGACAATTGGAAACATTTCCAAGTTCGATATGACGATTGCCGGTTGAGCACTATTCTTGATAACGAACAATATGGGTTTTATTTCCGTCATGCACTCGTCAACCCTATCCAGAAAATACCCATATTGTTGAGATAACCTCAACCTGGATTCCAAAATAACTCAAGACATCGATTTCCGTCATACACTCGTCAACCCCATTCCGAAAATATCCATCTTGTTGTGGTTATAGAGAATTTATCTAAACCGGAAGTCGCCATCTTGGATTCCAAAATGGCTCAAGATATTGATTTCCGTCATGCACTCGTCAACCCCATTCCGAAAATACCCATATTGTTGAGGTTATAGAGAATTTATCTAAACCGGAAGTCGCCATCTTTGATTCCAAAATGGCTCAAGACATCGATTTCCGTCATGCACTCGTCAACTCCATTCCGAAAATACCCATATTGTTGTGGTTATGGAGAATTTATCTAAACCGGAAGTCGCCATCTTGGATTCCAAAATGGCTCAAGACATCGATTTCCGTCATGCACTCGTCAACCCCATTCCGAAAATACCCATATTGTTGACGTTATAGAGAACTTATCTAAACCGGAAGTCGCCATTTTGGATTCCAAAATGGCTCAAGACATCAATTTCCGTCATGCACTCGTCAACCCCATTCCGAAAATACCCATATTGTTGACGTTATAGAGAATTTATCTAAACCGGAAGTCGCCATCTTGGATTCCAAAATGGCTCAAGACATCGATTTCCGTCATGCACTCGTCAACCCCATTCCGAAAATACCCATATTGTTGTGGTTATGGATAATTTATCTAAACCGGAAGTCGCCATCTTGGATTCCAAAATGGCTCAAGACATCGATTTCCGTCATGCACTCGTCAACCCCATTCCGAAAATACCCATATTGTTGAGGTTATAGAGAATTTATTTAAACCGGAAGTCGCCATTTTGGATTCCAAAATGGCTCAAGACATCGATTTCCGTCATGCACTCGTCAACCCCATTCCGAAAATATCCAACTCATATTAGTGTGAATTAACTAAGATTACATAAGTATATAACTTCATGCTGTAATGTACGAACTCAAACTTTCCAAAAAGTGTTCGTTATCTCGAACTTAGTTCGTAAAAAAAGAGTTCGTTATTTCGAATTTAGTTCGTAAAAAAAGTTACGTAAATCGAATATTACGTAAAAAAAGTGTTCGTTATTTCGAATTTAGTTCGTAAAAAAGGTACGTAAATCGAATATTACGTAAAAAAAGAGTTCGTAAATGGAGGTTTCAGTGTATAAGAAAAAAACATACGTTAATATAAGTTGAGTATTTTGACGATTGGAACAGCATCAATGACCATGTCACAGTCATAGTAATTATGTTTGAAAAGATATTTAAAAATTTTAAATGCGCATCAATTATCAAAATTATTTTTCTTCATTGAATTCAGACAAATACAGATTTTTTATAACGAGGATACATATTTTCAACAGAAATCCATCTGGGAGCTCTGCACACGAGGCACGAAAATAGACGCCTCATCGTGATTACAAAAGTATGTAGGAGATAGACAATGGGAAAGGGAAAGGAAAGGAGATTAGGCCGACACACCTAGAAAAAATCGTGTAAAATTACGTCTCCTGATCCTGACATATACGAGCGTCAAAAATGATACAGTTTTATGTTCGATTCTAATTTTACATGACAATGAATTTCGTAAATCATGTAATTTTACTCCTGGCGTTTGTTTTAAATGTTGGTACGGGTAATTTTATAGCACTGCGCATGTGAAGTACATTTTTTATGTAAAATTAAACGGAACACGGTTATATTTCGTCATTTCGTGCATTACGGTTTGTTAAATTGTCATTTTTGAAATTACGTCAACGATAAAATTCATAATTTTGCCTTTCTCATATAGAAAGGTTATGCAATCACTCTGAAAAACGTCAACTTAATCCCGGCCCGGAGGGCCGAGTGTCATATCCCATTCGACTTAGTTCGTCGAGATCGGAAAAAGTCTGTATGTGTGTGGGTATGTGTACGTCTGTGTGGGTATGTGTGCGTGTGTGTGAGATGGCTGGACCGATTTGCCCAAACTTAGTCTCAAATGAAAGGTGCAACCTTCCCATCGGCTGCTATTGAATTTTGGATCGATCAGAATTCTGGTTCTGGAATTACGGGTTTAAGAGCGCGGCCACACAGAAATTTCTCATATAAACTATTGGAAAAATTAAAAATAGAATTTTTATTTTTGATGCTAAATGTCTTCAAGGTGCATGAAACGTCGAGATTTGATGCAAACTCGAAAAAAAAATTGACGACGATTAACTTTTTTGGATTTTGGCACATTTTTGCCTTTCTCATATAGAAAGGTTATGCAATCACTTTGAAAAACGTCAACCTAATCCCGGCCAAATTTTTTTTGACTCGCATAATGTTTCTGGATTTTAACAGGGGCGTAGTTGATGGTTTACGGAGAGGGGTTACATCTCCCCCTCTCCCTTAAAAATCTCCTTAAATCACCCCTCAGACCACCACCCCATCCAGCCCTCATACCCCTCCCTTTCAACCCCATCATCTTTGAACCACCACTATATCACAAAGCATACCAATTTAAGCTGGGGAGTCGTCCGTTCATGGGAGTTTCGCCCTCCTCACACACCCACCCCCGCATCACAAAATGAGTTAGCAAGCAGATAACATTGATCTAATGCTGATTAGACTAATGAAGTATGGTATTTTTTTGTTTCAAGTGTTTCACCGTCGACACGTAGCTCATCAAGTTCGTGGCTGGCAAGCCATTGTGTATAAGTGCAAAGTGTACTAAGAATGTAATGGACATTTCCACAATTATGTTGAACATAAACAGCCTCCGTGTCATAGTTTAGAGAAATGAGAAAGGCACAATTGCACCGCTAGGTGGATTAAAACAGGTTTGTTTGGTGTGTAGACATATGAATGAAAAACCTGTTTTAATCCACCTAGAGGTGCAATTGTGCCTTTCTCATTTATCCAAACTATGATTTAATATCTGGTTCGTACAATATAACATTATGGAAATGTCTTTCATTCTTATTACACTTGGTAAGTATATATAAGAGCACCTTTTTGCATTCATCGCGGTATCGGTTTGAATCGGAGTTTTCTATGTGATCGCACTCCACAACCCGTAACTCCGGAGCTGTAAGTCGGATGGAGATGGAATTTAATATCAGTTTCCGGGGACGCAACACCTTTCATTTGAGACTAAGTTGATCAAATCAAATGGCCATTTTCGAGAAACCAATATAACCGTTACTCTGAATTTGGATGCTTTCGGATCCGTCGATGGTGGCCAGTGTGGCCAAAGAGACTTTGAATGACTGTTGATGACCTAGATCTACAAATTCAACAGTTGTGTTTACATTTTGGAAAAAAATTCACCTTTTTACATTCATCGCAGAATTCGTTAGAATCTGGATTTGCTGCGTGATCGTACGTATCACCCTGTAATTCAGGAACCAGAACTCGGATCCACACAAAATTCAACAGCAGCTGATGGACCTTTCATTTAAAATCAAGTTTGTCAAAATCGGTTCAGAAAATTCCGGGAAACCGATGTGGACAAATCAACAAATTTTGTTTTGTAACCATACTCTTCAACTCGTAATCCGGAACAAGATGTCGGTTGAAAATGAAATTCAATAGCAACCTATGGGAATATTATACCTTTCACTTGAATCTTAGTTTGTAAAAATCGGTTCAGCCATCTCCAAGAAACCGATGTGGACATTTTGTTAACAAATCCGCACATACACACATACATACATACATACATACATACATACATACATACATACATACATACATACATACATACATACATACATACATACATACATACATACATACATACATACATACATACATACATACATACATACATACATACATACATACATACATACATACATACATACATACATACATACATACATACATACATACATACATACATACATACATACATACATACATACATACATACATACATACATACATACACACAAACATACACACATACATACACACAGATATTTTGCGATCTCGGCGAACTGAGTCGAATGTTATATGAGACTCGGCCCTCCGGGCCTCGGTTAGAAAGTCGGTTTTTGGAGCAATTGCATAACCTTTCTATATAAGAAAGGCAAAAGAATAATATTTAATTAGCTTAATCAGCATGAGTTCAATGTTATCTTCATGTGATTATATTTTGAAATATTGGTGGAATGGGTTTGAAAGTGTAGGGAATGGGGGGTTAGTAGAGTGGGAGTGGAGGATGGGTCAGAAATCCTTCATCTTATTTCGGTATACGGGGTGGATGAAGGAAATGCGGGCGTGAGGGTGGTCCAAGGGGAGGGGAGTGATGAAGGAGGGAGGTGTAAGGGCAAGGCGGGGGGGAGGGGCGGCGACGCAATACTCAACTGCATATTTTGCCTTCCATTTGAGACTTGGTTTGAGAAAATCGGTTCAGTCATCACCGAAGAACCGATGTGACTTTAATTGTGGAATATGCCCGGAATTCCGGACTTCCGGAATCGTCGATAGTGGACAATATATTCAAAGAATGTTTGATTGGCAATCAGTGATCTAGATCTGCGATTAGAAGTAATTTAGTGACCATTTCAATAGTTTTTAGCCTCTGAGGTATTACGATTGTACCGATTTATATGGGAAATTCCAGTGTATCCTTACTAACACCCCTGTAACTCCGGAAGCAAGAGTTAGAACCGAATGAAATTCAGCATCAGTCAATGGCATCTTTCATTTGAAATCAAGTTTGTAAAAATCGGTAGAGAATTCGTTGGGGAATGGGTGTGATATTCGCTTAGGAACTTGGCGGGTTCCCCGGGGGCGTCATGAACCGTCATAGGTGGCTAATGTGGTCAAAGCTGCTTTAATTGATCATTAGTGATCCAGACCCGCAAACTAGAGTAATGTTACATCAATTTTAATATGTTTTACATCATTTTAACATCATGGTGGTACCAGTTTATATGGGAGTTTGCTGTGTGACCGCACTCTTCAACCCGTAACTCCGGAACCGGAAGTCGGATCAACTAAAAATTCAATAGCAGCTTATGGGAGCGTTATACCTTTCAGATGAAACTAAGTTTGCAAAAATCGGTTCAGCCATCTCTGAGAAAATTGTGCGAGTTTAAATGACACACACATACGCACATATACACACACACATACACACACACAGACATTTGCCGAACTCGACGAACTGAATCGAATGGTGTATGACACTCTGTCCTCCGGGCCTCGGTTAAAAAGTCGATTTTTACAGTGATTGCATAGCCTTTCTTTATATGAGAAAAGCAAAAAGCATGCGTAGGATTGGAGAATAAAATGTGTATAAAGCTGAAGACTACATATTAAGAAGACTAATTCCTTCCCCTATACTAACAAGAAGCGATAGAGGTTACAGTGCCTCTATTGGAGGAAGGTAGGAAGCTTAATGTAAAAGTGTATATGTGTGTGTTTCACTATGGGAAGTACCTTTACCCGCAAGTGGTGTTGCTAATACTGTCGCCAGATTCTGATCAGGGTTGCCAGTCTTCTTGTTATGCAGTCTTTGATAAAGCTCCAGTTAGACTTTGTTGGAAGCCGTACAAGTGTGTCTCAGAATAAAGCTTTCTCAGTTTCGGATGCACCATTAATGCATTAGATTTGCCTTACGTGAAATGGTTCCGTCTTAGTTTATTGTGCTGGTTTTTTCATTTCGTCTAATTCTCGACAAACATATGATTACGGCTTAAAAGCCAACTGTCAAAATTCTCTTTGAAAGGACATTCCGGACAAACCGTTACTCGCCAATCACAGATGTTGGTAGTAAACAAAAGAGAAAAGTTTTCTCTTTCATTAATTGCTATGAACTGTGTTTAGCCAGTTACGGTTTGTTTGCAATTTCCTTTCAAAGAGAATTTTGACAGTTGGCTTTCTAAGCCGTAAATAATATGTTTGTCGAGAATGATTCTTTTGTAGTTTGCTGTTTACTGGAGGTTTGTGTTTCGCGAGAGGAATCGGGGACCGGTAAGCAATTACCTTCAGTTATGTCAGCACGAAGAATAAGTGTTTTGCTGTCATGTTCATTTAGCTTTCAATTCTATCTCATGCCTCCACGCAAGTCTAAGTTTATTAATGGCATTTGGTCCTTAGACCGGCGACGACTGGGTGCTATCAGCCTTCTGCCAATAGTAGCAGAATGAGAGGGTGCGAACAGATCTAGCGGAGAAAACAATACCGTCCAAATGAATAGTTGTTGGGAAATCAGCTCCAATAAGACATTAATTTGACTAGTATCGATGATCGCGGGTCAATACGTACTGAAAATTCGCCGCGTCTGTTTTAATGAATCTAATTTCAAGTTCCGTTATTGGTGGCAAGCCCGTGCATCAGGTTAACGAGCCTCTGTATTTCCCTTTAATGTTCGATATAATCGTTCGTATACGTGTATTTCGCAAACAATCCGATATTAGAAATAGGAAATACTTTCGTAGATTTATAACATCTCGAGCTATCATAACTCTTTGTGTGTATAACGTGTTATCACTCGGTAGTTTGCAACCCAAAAAATATATTGTGGAGAAGGTATAGCGAAATTAGTCTAAATAATGTCGCAATAAATAGTGATCCGGCCTATTATGCAGATAAGATTAGCTTTTCTAGGCAATACTCCCACGATCGGCTGTGTGGAGTTGAAATTGCTTTTATTTAGAAAACATAGGATACTCTCGGTAGCCGGCTACCCAGAGTTTAAAAAGAACCAAAAACTAAACAAGATCTTTTTCGAGCGATCGTGTTCTCGAAAACTTACTAAACTACTACCTAATGAACCATGTACAGGTCGCATCGCTTGCATGGAGCGAATCCTAGAACACCAACTTCGCGACACCTTCTGTATAAGATTCCTCATTTTATTCAAACGATCGCCGGGTAAAATCAGCACCGACACGATAGAAACCACGAAAAAATTCGTCGCGTGATTGAATATTATTAAGAAATATAAGCAGTGCTCCTTATAGCTGGCTTTCCGGAGTTCAAGTTGCTTATTTTGCTAATTGTATTAATACAACAAATGATAAATTTCCCACATTCTCGGCAGCCGGCTGCCCAGAGCAATTATTACATGATAACGCTACTGGCACACTTACTAACAACTCTCCCATTCCCGTGATACATGTGGAGATGCAGAGGATTCCTCGGTCTCTAGTAGCAACATGTATCGGACTAACATTCCTTCCTTTCCCAGAAGATCTGCATTCGGACGTGGCCGGCGTCGGTATTGATCAGCATGCAGGGATCAGAATAGATTGTACAATGTGGCTCATCATGTTATTCCCAAGCATGTTGTTCCCATGAACATTTTGCAACCTAATTTGGTTCTGGTCAATAACGGAGTAGCAACTACGGGCGATCTCTTATGCTTATGCTTATGCTTACTGGAGAGGTTGACTCCGAAAACATCCGAGACAAACCCTAATTGTTTTATTTGGTCAGTCTGTGGTGGGATTTGTAGACTTTACTACTGATGAGAAAACCCGTGGCGACGGACATTGTATTTGGATGAGCGGACATCCTGAATGCAGTTTAGGTTTTGAGGTCTAGCACATCGGACAAGCTCGTTTCTCTTCTCATATTAGGGATAAATGGAACCTTTCCTTGACAGGTCTCAGGCCGGGCAAACCTTCATCTGGGCGGTGGTCTCTCGATTAGAGAGTGGCGCTTAAATCACTCACTTAATTGCGGGGAGCGGTTCGTCTGGCCAGTTACAAGAGAAGGTAATCGGAATGGAGCATTGGATGAAATTGTAAAATCTCACACAGCTTGTTTATACGGACTTAGACTATTTTTGATTTCGCCGCATTGTGAGAAGCTGGGTTCGCCTCGCTTTTAAATTCTAACACCTTGTAAACAAATCTACTGAACTGTCATTTTTGCCTTTCTCTTATAGAAAGGTTATCCAATCGCTCTAAAAATCGTTAACCTAATCCCGGCCTGGAGGACCGAATGTCATATGCCATTCGACTCAGTTCGTCGAGATCGGAAAATGTCTGTGTGTGTGTGTGTATGTGGAAAAAATGGCACCTCTGTTTCTCAGAGATGGCTGGAACGATTTGTACAAACTTAGTCTCAAATGAAAGGTACAACCTTTCCATCGGCTGCTACTGAATTTTTGTTGGTTGGACTTCTGGTTCCGGAGGTACGGGTTGAAGAGTGCGACCACACAGCAAATTCCCATATAACTGAAATGAAAAATTCTCAGAGGGGAGTAAGGGAAAATTTCAAAATCGAATTTGTATTTTGGATGCCAAATGACTTTAAAATGCATGCAACGTTGAGATTTGATGTAAACTCGAAAACAATTTTTTTTACGAAAAATTGACTTTTTTGACTTTGGCACATTTTTGCCTTTCTCATATAGAAAAGTTATGCAATCTCTCTAAAAATCGTCAATCTAATCCCGCCTTTTTGGCTTGTATAGGCTTAGGTATGCAGTAAGTGGTTGCTACTTTAAAATTATAACTAGGTTAAAATTTCTTAATGGATCTTCCTCCTTGCTTCGCCGCTGGTTTCAAGCGATGTTTCAGTGTCGATACATAGTATCTCAAAATCGTGGCTGTCGATCCATTGTATGTACTATGTGAAAATCGTACTGAACATGTAATATACATTTCCACCATTGTATTGAACATAATGAGCAATGGAATCGTAGTTTGGACAAATGAGAAAGGCACAATTGCACCACTAGGTGGATTAAAACAGCTTTTCCACTGAGGTCGTCATCATGAAATGTTCAATAGTGGTCTTAGTGATTTTTTGTGAGAAAACGGCAAATGATGAACTTCCAAATGGCTAGAAGGTATTGAGAAGCTAACTGGAAGAACGACCACTTTGTTTTCAACAGATGGAGATGGCTTTTGGTCACGGTTTTAGCAAATATTATTTAAATTTGTCTATTGCCCACGTTTCAAAGGTATGAAGCCTTCATCTTCAGGGCAAAAAACGGTTATTATTGTAACCGTTTTTTGCCCTGAAAATGAAGGCTGATGTAGACCTTCGAAACGTAGGCGATAGAGATTAAATAATATTTGCTAAAACCGTCACCAAAAGCCATCTCCATCTGTTGGTGTTGAGAAGATTCGTTCCGAAATAACAGTAGAAGTATGATAGTCTACTCTCATTAGAGTGCACTTCGAGATCAAGCACAACGATGACAACATGGGAATAATGCAAAGGTGCAGCAAGCTATGCAGTTTTTTTTCATTTTATCCTCTCGTATTTATTAGGAACTCCGTGCCTCCGAAGGTTACCGCCTTTTTTCCAGTGCAATCCGACAACCGTTTGTGATTTTCATGATAATCGAAAACTTAATAGTGATATCATCCATCGTAAGCGATGTTGTTAGACGATATTTTCGCAGCAAATGTACTATCATAATCTTCATCGACAACCACGCATACCGGATGCCTATACAGTTTCGTGGTCCGCCACTGAACGGAAGGTAAGCATAGGGGTGCCTCTGAGCTACATTTTCCGGCAGAAAATGATCCGGATTAAATTGTTCCGGATCCGGACCCCACTGCTCTGGGTCCATGTGCAGTTGGTAGATGCCACATAATACTACTGTGTTGGCGGGAATTGTGTTACGATCTGAAAATAGAAAATATACAATTTGATTATTGCTTGTTTCCAAACATTTACACGTAAAATTACCATCTAGCTTAATATCACTGGTTGCTATCCGACCAATGAGAGGGCCCACCGGGAACAATCTCATAGTTTCCTTGCAAACCATCTCTGTATAAGACAGCTTAGCAACGTCTTCTATTGACACAAATTGATTTTCTTCGGGGCAAGCTTGCATGATTTCCTGATAGACTCGCTCTTGTATATCGGGATAGATCGCCAACATCAGCAATAGATTACCCATGGTAGTTGCAGTTGTGTCATTCCCCGCAAATATAATCGTATCCAGATGCTCCGGAATATCCTCTTTGGTTAACTGATTGTTTTCCCTCGCCAGTTCCAAAAGTTTGTCAAGGAAAATTTGTGGTTTCTTGCCATCTAGATCTGCTTCGGGCTGTTTCGTACCGAACTGTGTGGATAACAATTCGTCAGCTTTTCGCGCCTGCATCACTTTCGTTGTAAGTTGTCGAGCATCGTAAAGGATTTTCATTTCTCTTTTGTACGCTTTGGTGAGTCGGTAGATGCACTCCGGGTACATAGAAGGTGAGAAAACTCGTTTAGTTACGAGATCCATGAACTCTTCTTGCAACCCTAGATAAAACTCTCCATCCGGCGTTCGCTGCATGTCAAAGTTTAGTCCGAAGGCGGTAGCTGAAAATTGTATAGACAATTGCAATTTTTCTTCTATAAGTAATTTAGGAGAACAAATTTACAGTAAATTGTATCCAGCATGCATAGGGCGATTTCGTGATTGTAATTACGTTCCCCTTTCGCAACGTGTTTTTCCATCAGCTCTGTAAAAATGGCACTCTTTTCGTTGAAAATTGCCGCAAAACTGTTGAGGTTGGCTGGTCCGAATGAAACATTCAAAATTTTCCGCTGTCCTTTCCAAATTTGAGCTAAATAAAATTGGCCTTAGTTTCAGATGATTCGGTTCGTGAATTAAAATTTTTAGTTCTTACCGGGAGCGGAGAAAAGACCTTTACTGACGCGGAAAAAATTATACTGTAGCGGCTTTCCTAGGCAATTAGGTGAATTCAGAACAATCTGCACCTCCTCAGGTTTGTAGATGGCAATATGTAACAGATGCCCCAAGTGGATACAGAGTGGGGATGGGTAAGCGCTGCTGATTTTTTTCAGATTTTGGAAGATTGCCTCTGGAAGGAAAATCGAATTAGTATTTGAAATTCCACATAGTGTAGATAGTTGATAAAACAATTTATGATTCTATATTAAACCTCTCCACATTTTGAAAAAAATTTGAAATATGCATCGGTCAGCTCAAATTTTTGTTCTAGGTGTGAATTTAAGAACTTTCGCCAAAAATGGCTTAATTTGGACATGATTTAGAGGTGTCTCCAATCAAAAATCGTGTTTTTGCTATGTTTCCATAGGAAGATCACTTATACTCTGATTCAGTAGGCCCTACATACCCACATATCATCAAAGGTCGTTCCTTAGACATATCTTAACATGTTTTAACAGGTGAACATAGCTCAAATCGCAATAGAAAATTTGCTAACTGGATTTTCATATAGAAAAATATATCAAAACCAACAAAAATTAGTAGTATTTTTTCTTGGTTTTGGTATTCTTTTCTATATAAAAATCCAGTCAACAAATTTTCTATTGCGAATAGAGCTATGTTTACCTGTTAAAACATGTTAAGATATGTCTAAGGAACAACCTTTGACGATATGTGGGCATAAAGGGCCTATTGAATCAGAGTGTAAGTGATCTTCCTATGGAAACATAGCAAAAACACGATTTTTGATTGGAGACACCCCTAAATCATGTCCAAATTAAGCCATTTTTGGCGAAAGTTCTTAAAATCACACCTAGAACATAAATTTGAGCTGACCGATGTATATTTCAAAACTTTTTCAAAATGTGGAGAGGTCTATTCTATATATGTCTTTAGGTTGGAGCTCCTCTTTATTGGGATCCTTTTATCTAAAGCTCCCAGAACCTTTGGGGGACCTTTGAAATGATGTATATCTATCAATTTTCCCAAGACGCGCTGCGAAAACCCAGGGTTTTGCATGTTCTGGTTTGCTGATTGTCACTGACAGCTACAAAACTCAGCAGATATAAACAATGCACTCTTAAGAGAAGCTGGGCCAAATTCGATTAATTTAACACAAAGTTGTGTCGAAATAATCGAAATGATCTATATGGCTAAAAATTGAGTTTTTAACTTATTTTAGTTACCAGTACTGAAACTAAATAAGTCTTTTTTCCATTTTTTTAAAATTCTAAGCGGTTCTCTTTAGACATATGTACACGTCAATAATAGTAGCCGATCATATCTGATAGTAGAAATAATTTCCAAAATTAGTAAAATCATTATTTTTAACAACTTGAAGTTGTTTAGGTAACTAATTGGCAAGAAGATTTACGAGTTACAGGGCGTCTCCTTAAGGGTAACATTCTTCTTTCCAACGAACTTTAAAAGTAATCCTATCGATGTTGTGATTCTAGGGCTATCGCAATTTGGCGTTCTAAAGTATTAAAAATGCGCGTGATTTGTATTGCACTGAAATCCTTAACAACACTTTTTCAACGACATGTTATTAATTGATTCTTCAGGTCCTTGATGTGTTCTATGCATATGACAGAGCATTCAGAGATGGAATAGTTGAAGGTGATTGGGTTCAACTTCCGATGTGACATTTATCTATGCTTAACATTAGCAAGTTCGGCGAACACTACCTTACGAAAGCTACATCATTACCGAATATTGAAAACAGAAATTGTTCCAAGTTGCTTCCCTGCGGAATCCCAGATAGATTTGAAAAACGCTTTTAATCCACCTAACAGTGTGATGAGACATTTCTTATAACTCTTATCACTCTCTTCGGATATTATATCGTTTGAGAACATTTAGAACTTAATGCTTCGCGATGTTTTTGATAACACATACTACATGGGAAAGTGGCAGGACTCAGAGAATCGCTCAAATCAGCATAGGACAACATCAGTGCTAGAAATCTCAAATCAAATCAATGGGAAGCGAAAAAATGGCCCATAAAATAGACATAGCTACGAATTATTGTTAATGCTCTGTTAATAAAATATCTAAATTGTGGTGGGAAAACTGAATTTTCCTAAAGGGGTTATATATTGTGCTGAGCCAAAAAAATCGCATTTTTTTTAATCGATTTGAAGTTTATACTTTACCCTTTGGCGATTGTTTACTTTTTCGGTCCCACCTATCAGCATTGAAGTATCGTTCTTACGTTTTTTTACAATAACTACAGTTCTACACCACCGATTTCGTCCGGGTTTTTTTCAATAGCGATCATTGTTACTATTTACAGCTGATATCAGCTTGATAATCCTAAAAAAATACGAAAATGACAGTTTCGCTTCTAAACTGCTAGCAAAAAAAGTATCGCCCTGTTTGTTTGCATGGAGCGTGGAAATAAACAAACAAAAATACAGTTTCGCCCGTTGTATTTTTTGCTGTAGTTTAAGAAAGCAATATCGTATAATCAAAATTTTTAGGTTAATTGGTTGCGTTTCAAAGCCCTCATTCGCATGTATGAAAAAAGCCTTATGTTTACATTTGTAAGTATCGCCATTGTCACAAAAAAGGGTTGAAATGAAATCGCAGCTCCGGATATCACGCTATCTCTGAAGTGCATGCGTGCATAGTTCCAAATTTTACTTCGACATCGACTTTTTCTAAAGGTGACTTCCCAGTAGTATCCTTGATTTGAATTATTATCGCTAATCCTAATGCCAAAGAACAAATAAAAACCTCTCGAAAACGAACCGTTTGGGAAAATCATCATCATTACTGGAATTTTCATTTTCACGAAACTTTTCGATAACCTTCCGTCACTTGCGTTAATGCACTGAAAATCTAGCGAAATCGTCTTAGGGCACCAGCGGGTCTAATTCAGAGCTATCTGCGCGGCGAGTAAAGTAAAGAATACTAAAAATTAATTTCTATTCCATAATTTTAAGTTCAGCAATTCGATGCAATGCAATGCAATGCTCACCGCAAGCCATGAAAAATAGACTACGTTGTGAAGCGATGGTCACTATTTATTAAAAAATCACGGTTAAATAAAAAAAATTATACTATTAAAAAATTTCAAATAGTTTATAATTTTCACAAATTTATTAAGAAAAATTGTTTAATAATCTTTCGTAATATTGTGTAAGAAAAAAGCTGAAAATTTCAGTATTTTCTCTATCTGCAACATATTAACCCTTAAGTATACCAATTAATTGGTATACGAATTGGAATAGGTTCGCCAAATTTTGGAAGAAGTCTATAAAAAAACCCCTTGAATATTACCTAAAAATTGTTGTAGTTCGATACAATAAAAAATCCCCAAAAATGAAATGTACCTATTAATGTGAAACACAGTGAATAATACATACAATAAAGACCCATTTTTATCAGTCTCATGGTGTATTTTAGGCTGACAAAATGGGGATATTGACTAAATCGGGCAATTTTTTTTCTTTATAATAAACTGAAGCTGTTAAAATATTCTTCCCGTCCCTTGATGTAGTCTGATAACTATTTCTGATTATGATGAACTTTTTATTTTTGCATATTTCCATCTTCATGATAAGGAAAACATGCTCAAGAAAGGATTTACTCGAATTCAGTCTTGTTCGTCTGCTAGAGCCCATCAAACATATGTTCATATTTGGCTGATAAAATCAGGGTTTCAATGTATTATAATAGATATTCAGCATTCGAAGAAGTTTCTTGTGAACGAGTGTAGAACGACTTTGTTTCTACTTACTTGAAGTCAGCGGCGTAGCCAGAAATTCGGTTTGGTGGGGGTTTGGTGAAAATCGATCATACTGTCCAAACGGCATAATTCCGAAACCGTAATTTTTGAAGTTTTAAAATTATGCAGAATTAATTTTTCAGAAAAAAGTAACAGAGTTCGTGTCTAGCGAATTTGTTGAGACTTTATTGTAGTCATGAATATTAACCTGAGAAAAATCACCATAAATACTTCTAGGACGATATACCGTCAAAATTATTTTATCAAATGATGCGCTGTTTAACGTTTGTAAAACTCATCGAAGATACTAAACCTCCGAAGTTGGCGGTTTCAAAATGATGCTATCTTGACCTTAAATTACTGATTTTAAACATTTGACCTATACATATAATTGGTCATACAACAAAAATCAAATTCTCATCAAAATCGATCAGAACCTGCTAGAATCGAATGGAAATCGTTATTTTTCATAAATTTCTCTCTACATTCGGAAAGTGTTATCCTCGTTATTAATCATATTACGTTTTCGTCTCAACTCGACGCATTCCCAAAAAAAACCTGTCTTAATCCACCTAGTGGTGCAATTGTGCTTGTCTCATTTGTCCAGACTACGATTCCATGGCTGGTTATGTTCAATGCAATGGTGGAAATGAATATTACATGTTCAGTACGATTTGCACATACATACAATGGATCGACAGCCACGATCTTGAGATACTATGTGATACTGAAACATCGCTTGAAACCAGCGGCGGATCATGGAGAAAGGTCCGGGAGCTCCAGATCCTGCCGAAAATTTTCAACTTGTTAAGAAATTTTAAACTAGTTTTAATTTTAAAGTAGCTACCCCTCGCTGCATACTCCCTCCGGGCCGGTATGATTGACGATTTTTAGAGTGATTGCATAACCTTTCTATATGAGAAAGACAAAAATGTACCAAAGTCCAAAAAAAGTCAAAATACAAATTTGATTTTGAAATTTTTTTATTTCAGTTTATATGGGAATTTGCTGTGTGATTGCACTCTTCAACTCGTAACTCCGGAACCGGACGTCCAATCAATAAAAAATTCAATAGCAGCCGATGGGAAGGTTGTACCTTTCATTTGAGACTAAGTTTGTGCAAATCGGTCCAGCCATCTCTGAGAAACAGAGGTCACATTTTTTCCACATACACACATACATACACACACAGACATTTTCCGATCTCGACGAACTCAGTCGATTGGCATATGACACTCGGCCCTCCGGGTCGGGATTAGATTGACGAATTTTAGAGTGAATGAGAAAGGCAAAAACATTTTTGGCAAATGTTGAAAGTTATGCATTTTTTTGGTGAGCAGTTCTATGTTTCATAGACATTAAATCAATTTTAACTTCTCTTCCTATTAAATAAAGACCCTTATTACAGTACATCTCTACAAAAACGAGATCAATTTGAAAATAAATCTGAGGACTATGATTGATTACAGAACTCTGTAATTTTCTATTGGAATGTTTTCAGGCAGGAATTTGATATTGATGCTATTAGACAACTGTGAAATCAAGACCAATAAATTAGGTACATATCAGGACCCCATTCCGACAATTTATCAAAAGTCCTCATGATGTTTACAACAACAGGTTATCAATCTACGGATCAGATAATTGTTATTGTAATATTGAATTAAATCAGTCTGCATCAATAAATTTTCAACTTCAATCCAATATTTTTTTTGGGTGTGTCGGGGGGGGGGGGGGGGTTATATGGTGTTAAACCCCAAAACCTTCTCTGGGCTACGCCGTTGCTTGGAGTTATTTATTTGGCTTTTCATTTTCCGATATGTTTCAGATCGATCCGATGGTCATTAGTTAGAAAAATTGCAGTCAGAAGGTTTGCACAAATGAACATTTTTGCACTGAAAAGTTATCAAGTTCCTTCCAGACAACTTGGAAGTGTTCGGTGCGGTGATTATTTCTAGCGGTTGTAGATAGAAAAATGAAACACAAAATTCGATTTGTCGAAATAATGTTTGGCTTATTTCAATGGATTATTTCTATATTGAACAATAAATAGGCGACAAAAAGTAATCCACAAACAACAAGCCATAACTTTTAAAGTATTCAAAATAGATATTTGAAGTCTTCAGTAAAGTTATTCGCAAAAGTAAGAGCTACAAATTTGTAGAAGGCATCATTTCGATATAATCACTTCCAAGAAAATTTGTGAAAATATCTCACTCATAGGGGGATTAATCAGCAAAAGCACAATACCAAAAGAAAGGGCATATTTCCTCCATTAAATTCTCCGAAGATACTATTGACCTAAAATAAGCCGTTTTGGCGTTAATAATAGATTACATGTTTTTGGTCATATTTCTGGCAATGGGAAATGATAAAAATCTTTCGTCCGCATTTAATGTTAAATATCTCTTTTGATAATAGTCCGATTTCAACAATCTATAGCTTGTTCGAAAGGTATTCGTTAAATCTGTCTAAAAACATATAAATTGTTAATCTATTTTGTCAATTTCGGCAGATAATTCAAAAAAACTGCAAAAAACGCCATTTTTAAGCATTCAAACATTCATATCTTGGAAACTAAACATCAGAATCAAAAACAAATTAATAGCGTTCATACTGTTTTTTAGTTCTATCATTTAAAATTGGTTTGGATAAGATCGGTTCAGCCATTGCTGAGAAACACGAATGAGAATTTGTCCGTTACATACACACACACACACACACACACACACACACACACACACACACACACACACACACAGACATTGTCCCAAATCGTCGAGCTGAGTCGATTGGTATATAAGACTCGGCCCTCCGGGCCTCGGAAAAAATCTTGAAAGTTTGAGCGAATGCTATACATTTCTTTTATAAGAAATGTAAAAGGTTTTCGAGATAGACGATCCAATTTATAGGCTAACAGTGCGGTGCTTTAAGTATGAGATGAACCATATAACGAACGCCGAAGACGAACAAAACCTAGTTTTTAAAATAGAATTATATGGAAGGCTCGATCGAAAGCAGTCTTGAGGTCCAAGTAGATGGTATAGATTTGTCTACCGGAATCCATGTTATGTTACAGATTGATGTGAATAGCACTAAATCAATTGCGACTGATCGTTTCGGAAAGAATCCATGTTGTTTGGTCATCATCATCATCATTGTGGCTGCACAATCTGGTTACTCGCTCTGGGACCAGTCTTGTGTCACCTTGACCGCCCGCTGCATGCGCAGCTTCCTCAATTGCACACAGCCAGCGTTTGCGGGGTCTGCCCCGAAGACCAGAATCTCTTCCACGTTCTCTGCTGAACATCAGTTTAGCTGGTGTCTCTTCTGGCATTCGTACTACACGTCCAACAAACTGAAGTCTGTCGTATTTCATCAGCCTTCCAATGTCAGCATGTTGTATAGTTGGTACTACTCGTGGCTCTTGCGTCGGCACTATTCTTCATTTTCTAACGCAGAATTCTTCACTCAAATACACCGAACACTGGCCGAACAGTGCAACAGGGAGTATCAGCAATTACGAGGTTTTAACTATGTAAACCTTAGCATGTCCTATTCGACCCGCGTTCTAACCGTTGGGATTGTCTCGTTGTCTACCAGCTACCATGTAGGCGAATTGGGCCTAAGACGGACACTTTAAGGTTGAACAGAAAATTCGGCATTGCTTGCAAATTGTACGCAAACCGTGATTTGAGATTATATTCCATCAATATAATAACTTATACTAAGAAATTCAAACAAAAGAATGTTTAAAATGGTAGTTAAAAGAGGCACATGTCAAAACTGTGATCGGCAAGACGAACACCTGGCATGGGTAAGATGGACATGCAGCATTGGTAAAGATGAACATAGGACAAGTGCAGAGTGAGAAGCTTCCCGACGAATAAATATTGTTTTTTTTGTCCGTGCATCACAATTTTGCGATAATGAAGAATAGCCCAAGGGTACGAAACATGACGCCATTCTACTTTGAATTCGTGTAAAAGATATGTCCATTCTTCCCTACCGTAATGTAGTCTGACATGGTACCAAATTTCAAAAATGCTTCTAAATACTGAATGACTCATTAAACTTTCTGTTTTTTTTCAATAGTCAAGTACTAAATAACCAGAACACTGTGTCAACCTAAAAATATTTCCCGGGATCAACAACTTTCAGATTTAAATCGTTAATTTCTTGCATCAAAAAATTGTATCCATAACTGTGTTCTCGAGAAAAAATCTGATAATTCGCGTATTAGATAATAAGAATATATTTCAGAATATTTTGAGATTTTCCAAAAATGATATAGTATCAACACTAAATTTTTCCAGTTTGTGAGAAACGCAAAGTGTTCATCTTATATCTCCATCTTATCTTACAGTTTCCGTCTTAGGCACAGTTCTCCTGCTTTGTCTTTTCAGCGTTTACAGTAAGTCCAATGCCCGCAGCCTTTTAACAACCATAAATGCCTCTTCCGCTGCTCTGCGATCAACGACAACGATGTCTATGTCATCCGCGAAGCCAATAAACATGGGAGATCTTGTGTTGATGGTTCCGTTTCTCTGCACATCATTTCTTCGTATCGTACCTTCGAACGTTATGTTGAACAAA
Source organism: Topomyia yanbarensis (assembly GCF_030247195.1). NCBI lineage: Eukaryota > Metazoa > Arthropoda > Insecta > Diptera > Culicidae > Topomyia > Topomyia yanbarensis. The sequence continues at coordinate 370,646,556 of NC_080671.1, read as the reverse complement.
ATATTAAAGAGTACATCGCCCTGCTCCAATACATCTAATGTCACTAACGATTCGTATGACTCTCCGGCTATTAAGGCACTTGAATTGGAACCATTTAGTGTCATTCGAATCAATTTTGTCGGAGAACCAATCATTGCTTAATTTTGTTTTGTTTCACTGAATCGTACGCCACCCTGAAATCCACAAACAGATGGTGAGTCCGCAAATTGTGTTCACGGAATTTATCTATTGATAACATTTGGTAAGTCGTTGATCATCCATCTCGAAACCCGCTTTGGTATTTGCCGACAAATTTCAGCCAACGGGTGTAGTCTGCTAAACAGAACGTATGAGAGTACCTTATAGGCGGCATTGAGGATCGTGATGCCTCGACAGTTATTCCTTGCTCTTCTCGACGATAGGGCATATGAAGTCATCCAACTAATCCAATGGCTAGTCTTCCCTCCTTGGTAGTCACTCCTGCATGATGCTTCCCTTTGGCAGTCATTTATGTATGATATGTCAAGAAATTTCTGTTCTGATCGTTAATGACTGGAGTTGGGGTGTTCAACCTCCTCACGTTGTTGATCGGCAACCCTCCTGTCACTATATCATTTCCTGTTATAACGTGTACTACTGACGTGTACTGCAAATTGTTGGGCTTCTGGCCTGGCTTTTCGCGTCCATCGATCTTTGGAATTCAGCGTCGAGCCAGCCGATCCGCTGTTTTCTACGTGTGGTATCCAACATTTCCGTGATTATTGTACTGAACACCTCATGGACCTGATGAAACGCTGCGTTTAGATTATCTCTTGTTGGCATACATTTGATTCGTGGCGTCAGAGTCGACGTCCGGAAGGTTATACTATCAATGGCAACGGAGAAGTGTCAACTGTTCAGGTCCATTTTTGAGTAAGCTTCGCCATTCGGTTGTCTCTGGGTGTGCTTCCGATTATTCTTCCGTGCTAGACAGGTCCTTTCTTTCCTCTCGGCCTGTGCATTTGTGTCCCCGATGATGAGTTTTATGTCATGTTTTGGGTTTTCTCCGCGGGATCGTGTCTAGACGCTAATAGAATTCAATTTGAAAAATTTGCACTCTATCCTCAACACACAGATACGGTCACACACCGACCTAGACTACCAAGCACTGCAACACCCACTCCCTGTTCTGCCTTCTCGCCGACGCTGTAGTAAATGTAGTACTTGAATAAGATGGGTTTACTGCGCAGAATTCTCGTTCTCCAGTGCTGCGCCATTGAATTTCCTAAAGGGCTGTGATGTTCACCTTCACTGTTTGCAGCTCTCGAGCAAGTAGTGCGGCTTTCGCAGGTTTCAACAGAGTTCTGTCATTTCAAGTACCGAATTTTCAGTCAGATTCCGTTAAACATTGCCGTATCTTTTTTAGATTGTTCCATCTTGTATCTATTGTTACATTTTCGGAGTTATTCGGGTTTATCTTCTTCATCCCGCCTTACCAAGGTTGCAACAGCTAGCCTCGTGATGAAGCTACTATCTAGAATATGACAAGGCACCGCATTTCTTTTTTAGCCGCCCATTCCGGGACAGACGCTGTTTAGAGCCGCTCTTAGCGTGGAGAATAGACGCTATTGTATCCCCACTTACCTTTCAGCATACGACCAAAGACCCCACTTGTGTTGGACACATGATCTTCACAAAGATTCCTCGTACTTCAGCTACCGCCACGTGAAGGTAGGGATGGGAATTATGTATCAGAGGTGGATGGTCATATAATGGTATCTCATGTTACACCGGATACAGCTTGTTTGGTATTGATATAATCTTTACAGAAGGCGAAAAGTGCGTCGTTTGTTATCATCTTGAACAATTTCGAGCAGGCGCACAAAGACGTGAGACCTTGGTAATTGATCACATTTAATATGCCGAATGAAATATTCAGACTGAGGTTTAAGGTTAAAGCTTGGCTTAGCTTAGCTTAGTTGACCGCCCGCGAGTTTCCTGTGATTGTTCAAAGCCTGTTGAAATTGCATATTGAACCAATTGTATGGTACTTGGAAGTAGTACATCATACTCAACGTGCAACCTAAAGAGACTAAGATTACAGTATGATAAAAAACGTGGATGGCCACGTCCATGCAGGTCAATTTTGGGATGGGAAGGAATGTTAGTTCAACACTTGTGGCTATTATGACCGAGGAATTCTCTGCATCATCTACAAGTGTCGCAGGATAGGATTGGTGTTAGTAGTTAGGGAGATAAATCAGGATATATCTTGGTTTTGATTTAGTTAAGTACTAACGCACTTTGTCTTTTCGTTTTAGATGAAAGTTTTGAGGTCCTCCAGTAGAAATATGAATGCCATTCGAATAGGTATTTTAATAATTATACTTCCGTGGGGCGTTACATACATGGATACAGCGGTGTGGAATATAATAGAGGTCCAATCCTCTATAGACAATATGATCTTAGCAATATGTACGAGGTCGCTATCGATCAATTACCGAGAATTCGAAACGAGCAATGTGAACTCCGAACAGCCGGCCATTGGGAGTATTGCTATTTATTAACACTTCAATAATCATTTCCAAAGCTTGCAGTGCAAAGTAAGCGTATAACAAGTATAAAAGATATCCCAAATGAATGTGAACAAATTCACGGCGAAATGTTAATGATAAATTGGCATATCCACTCTCCCTATCAGACACGTTCCCATAATTGGGTTAAATGACAAATTGCTAACAACATGTTTATTATGCTTAATAAATTTAATAAACAACGCAAAGGGCTCTTGATCAATCGGCGGCTCACAAGAAGAATGGATGGGACAAGATGGCCCGATGGCCCTACATTTTCTGACACAGTGAAATTCTGGAATGTTGAAATATTTGCCACTGTTTAGGAAAGCAAAAATAGTACAAAGTTAGTGTCAGACTTGCATGAGACCTCAAGAAGTCATTTTTGGAGGTATTCGTCAATGTATATTTATCGGTAAACAGTTCTAAATTAAATATGAAAATGGCTTATTTTGACTCATCTACACATCGCTTGCCACACAAAAAACTTTTGTGCAGTTCGACAGCGCTATCTTAGGCCGATTCAATAAATTTCCTACATGAAAGTTTGCTTTTTTAAATACGTTTTTTAAACCAAAGCTTTGAATGTTATACCTTGGCATGGAAGAGCTGGTATGTTAATATATGCTGTTACTGTGGAATTAGACTTCATCCTTTACGGCTATTGTACAACCGTCAGAAGAAACCTAAAACGTTGGTACACAATCGGGAATAGCGAATTAGAAAATGTGACTATATGTCAGTGATTCACTCAATATAGAAGGATAAAGGCTACAATGCAAAACCTTAAGCTCCGTCCAGGTTAAATCTTTGGTACGGAGTAATACCTTGACCTAGGAGCTCCTAGCATGTTGTTAGTCGCCTCTTACGATATGGGAGCAGGTTCCCAGTGGTTCTATTCTTGGCTGACACCACACGGCCATTTTCTTCAGCTACATTCAGCTCTTACCAGATTTGAAATATGTTATAATAAGCAAGAATTATGGCAAACATTATTTTCAAATTGTAACGTAAATGATGCTGCGATTCAAACTTTAAACTCGTTTTTCTCGAAATCAATAGAATACCTCTTAGTCCGGTCTAACTCAAGACAGACCATTTCATTCGAGCTTAGAGAAACATAAATCAAATATTTGCCAAAGTAGTCATGATATTATTTTTTGGGGCTTTGTCACGTTGTGCCACTGTGACATGCAATGGCAGCTTGCTAGATCTAGCTTGAGCTATACCGGGGTTATAAGTCTTAATTACATTTTTCCACTGCTTATATACAGTTTCGATTGTTATATTCTTTATTGCTTATGAAAAGCTGGATTCTTCTGGTGCAAATTCCTTGCTAAATCATTAGTTTCCTGGAGAATTCATAGGTGAAAGCAAACTTGAATTAGCTGAAGACATCAGCTTATGCTCATACTGTTGCCTAGAAAACTAATGGAGTTGAATGTGGTCATATGGGATCAGATAGACGTCCGCTCTAGGATCAAGTTAGGGTTTCAACAACACACTATGGCCAGACATGGGTATCGTTGATTGAGAGGAGAATGAGCAGGAGGATTTGCGCAAAGAACGTGGAAAAAATGAGGTCAAGGTCAAAGCAGTACGATGCCGAAGGGATCCAGGAAACCCGGAGAGCAGAAAAAGAGAAACGCTTGAAAGCGAAGAAAAGAAAACCGAAGAACGGCCAAGAAAACGATATATTGATTGTCAAGGTTCACACTTTCGACATATGCGAGTGAGAATCGGCCTCTGAGTTAAAGCAGTTGGGGCGAATGCGGCTTGCCTTTAGTCTAACCGTAACGAGGAAAGCGTACCGCGATACGCAAACGACGTCTATACGGCTTTAGAGGAGCACGTATTTTTTTGCCAAAATCGTAATTACGCCTAAATCGTTAAATTTTACTCAATGACGTCTTCGGAGGAATTTGTAGACAATCTTTTTATATGGTGCTGTTATTGTAATGATTAATCTGTCTAAAAGTGAGGTATATTTACCAACTTTCTTGCAAGTGCTTATATTAAAATTATGTCTTCGGCAAAGCTAAAGAACAAGCTTTTGCTAACAAACTTTGCTGAAGACACAAAGTCTTTATTTTTAGTATCTTCAATAGTATTGCTGGTTGTTTTTGAATGATCCCTTAATATAACTTTGAATATCATTCTGACTAGCTTAGTATGTTCCGTAAAAATGATTGAATTATCAAAATGAAAAGCTTTCTATACTACAACAATGGCTTATCTCGTGTATCTTCAAAGTTATTTGGCATTTGGTTGACGTGTAAATGCCTAAGTTTACGTTAATAGTGTTGTTGGACTACTCATCAAAAATAGTAAGGTTCGTCACTTGGTGCTATGATTTTCGCGATTAATCTTCTTATAAGCGCGATTTTTTAACTATTTTTTATAATATAAATAAGCTAACGTCTTTGGAAATGATTTGGAGATCGCCTTCACGAATATCTTGGCTGAACACACTAAGTCATTTCTTTAACTGCTTAGAATTTGTAGCTCGTTATATTTGGTGATGAGAGACAAGTGAACTCTATTGAGTTTGAGTACATTTTTGCCTGTTCAAAAGTTATTACTTTTAAAACTTTTCCTAATTGTACCAAAAATTACCCAATAGCTTTTAAGTCGCCCGAGATAGACCGATGATCTATTCTGGAAATATATGTAGCTTAATAAGACGAACAATTTTCTGGAACATACTGAAGTTTCAACTACGTTATTTAAGAAGTAATGTTAAAAAAGTTGTAAAGAGTCATTCACAAACAACGGTCAATAACTTCGAGTGTACTTTAAACAGAGATTTTTGGTCTTTAGCAGGCATTGTATATCACTCATATGAGTAAATTAATTTACCGCTCCGATAATAAAAACTCATGTTTTCACGCGAAAAGCTATTGACATTCACACAACTTCTCCGGATAAATACAACGCATTATTTCTCTGGGTAAATAAAACCACCGGAGAATGATCGAATGAGTTTATCACGGTATCCTTTTTGCACTCGCTACCTTGCTGACTCTATTCCAAAACACTACAAAACAAGTCTAACGTACTTCTCCGTCGTTTTTCTTGGAAATGAAGTGTATATTTTGACATTATTTTTAATTTCCACGAAAATAAAATATTATCACCTTCTCCGGTGAGAAGAAAAAACACTGAATTTTTTTTCAGAAATATGATTCCCACGCTATTTGTGGAGACAGAGAATTTTGCGACTCAAATTATCCCGGAAAGCTTGGACATCGGATAAGCTTCTTCTCGCGTGAGTAAGTGAGAATCACAATGCCTGGTCTTTAGTAAAGAAGTACACAAAAACAAGTTCATTAATATTTCTATAGACTTCATCTGGTTTTTCAAACTATGAAAAAAATTCGCAAGTATCCCACTTCTAGGAAGATTATTCATTATTACAATATCTTCAAAATAAAAGTCTTGTGTCATCATGAAACATCCTAGAAGACATCATTGCTGTACGCTTCACCGTCTTCGCGTGAGTAATTTTTCGCACGTGTTTGGCGAAAAAAGCTACTCTGAACGGTACAGGTCGAATCGAGATATGATAATTAGTATGTTCCTTGAAGGTTGCTTATGAAGTTACCAAGAAATTGAAAAAAGTCCTACAATGCATGTTACCAGACGAGAATCGGCAATACCCGGATAGATCTCATCTGTACAGAACATGCCGGAAGAAAGGAAACACCGAATGTTTGTCTTGACGAGTTACAATCGACGTCGACCGTGGAATCGTGTGAGTAGTTTGCAAAATTCTTCAAATCTGTTTGTGCTGAGAATACTACCTCCGACGTGGAAGCTGTGGCCGCCTCGGTGGATGTTCCTAAAAATTTAGTCAACTTGAACATTTTCGTAACCTCTCCCGACATGATTGTTGCCACCGCAAATAAATTAAAAAAAAAAAAACAATTGTAATCGGCGAAACCAAATGGTTACCAGTTTACTATTGTTGCGCTATTGTCTTAGTCGAATATTGGTGCAATATCTTCAATAAGTTGTGGGGGATATTTCCGAAGAATTGGAAACACTCTTACAGGTTTCCAGTTTTTAAAAGTGATGATCGTTGAGATATAAGAAACTACCGCGGCATCACTAGTTTATTCGCCGCATCCAAGCTATTGAAAACAGTTGTGAGCACTGTTATACTTTCTCGCACAAGAATGTAGTTATTTCCACCAATCAACATGGATTTATGGCCGGACGATCTGTAAACACAAATTGACGATTTTCGGTTTTACGCCAACCTGCATATCACGGATAGAGGAAAAGGTGTGAAATGATTCAGTGTACACTGATTTGAAGGCTGCATTTGACCGAATCGATCCACGAGGAAAATATCATGGTTTGGTGCATCACAGAAGTTTGTTGGCTGGCTATTACTTGTACGTCAGAGTCCTACGCGTGCAGCTAAGTTCTTGCACTTTCTCTCAGTTTACGAACAAATCTAGAATCCCACAAGGTAGCAACATGGTACCACTGCTGTTTGTGCTCTTCTTCAACGATGCTACTTTGCTGCTTGGTATTGGGTATAAACTGGGTTACGTAGATGATTTAAAGCTGTGCTTGGTAGTTCTCTCTATCAGGCCCGTGCGCAGAAAATTGCCAAGGGGAGGGTTTTAATTTTTTTCACATCTCAGAAAAGAAAGGCATAGAAACCCTCAAACTTTGAAGATTTTTGCACACTGAGTAAATATCTTGAATCTATCCAAGTCTGTCGTTTAGAGAGCCAAGGACCGGGAGGAACTACATACGCAGAAAGTGCAAAAGGCTCTTAACCATAACGAATGCTGACGAAGTCTCATTGTCTCATCATGCATGATGCGACTTACGTCAAAGATGACTTCCGACAGCTTCCGAGGCCACTGTTTTTCACCGCACAGCACAAGTTTAATCTTCTGGAGGAAGTAAGGAAGCAGAAACTTTCAAAGTTTGCCGATAAATACATGATTTGGCAAGCTATCTTCTCATGTAACAAAAGGAATGCACCGTCCGTGACTACTGGGACTGTAAACGGGGCGTCTGCTTCCTCTGTTGAAGCAACACGAGCGTCCTACGATTTTCTGGCACCCCCAACGCACCGGTACTAAGGCTCATTGAAAAATACTGGACAGTTATGAATCAGGCCCTACGGAAGCATTCCATGGAGGTCAAGTTCCGTGATGCAATTTGACACCCTTTAAACCTAAACCTCTTGTATCTCTCAGTCCTCATCAATCCGGGGCAATAATTGGGTAGGGGAGAGTGAGGACACTTTATCCTTGGGGTTATTTGATTCCCTGGCCATATCTCCTGATCTATATGCATAAAGTTATCACAATATAAAAAGAAAATGAAGTATTTGGTCGTTTATGATGTTTATAAAACAAATCTGATGTATTACATTTGGTTTGGAAAAGTTGTATACTATTTTAGAAAATATGTGTTTAAATCCATCTCCAAGATCTTTTCACAAAATTTTTGAACTATTGTATGGGATCGTCGAACTAATTATTTATGAATATTTTCAAGTACGATTTTGCCTAGAAAAACATATTTTTCGAATAAAAAGTTTCACTACACATACAAAAAAATTAAATTTTGTTCACCTCTTACAACAGGTATCTTTGATCCCTGTAACACTGAGTATTATTGATCCCTATCATTAGTTCTCTCAAACACTAACACACTCAAACACGAAATGTATAGAAATAGTAAAACATTATTTTCATAATGTACCTGGCACTATTCATTAATCTAAAATGTGTTTTCCGTGAACAAATGATGGAATAAGTTATTGAATGTTGAAAAAGCCGGTTAAACAGCATTGATTTAACGCAAATACCTGTCTCGACATTCTACTGTAGTTAAAGTTTGTCGTGCATCTAAAAAAGTAGCCTTATTAATTAATTTGTCAGGATAGGCGGTTAGCTGAATTTTTGTGCCTATAAGTCATAGTGTGCTTTTTTCTTTAGCCCTAGTAGGCGGGGGATCAAGTTACCACACGTGTTAACAAAAACCTCGTTTTGGCATGATTTTCAAAACTGTTCATATTACTAACAGGACATCTTATTCGGATTTACACATTATTCATGTCTTTTAAATTCGAATTGACTATAAGATGGCGAATTTTGCGATTCAAATTTTTATTTCATTGAAAAATTATGAGAAAAAACAATTGACGCTACACGTTCCTATTTATCTGATAGCTGGTGCTGAGAGTTCTTTGGAGGCGGTATTTCTTTTGTTAGCCACTCCGACGATGAGGTCATCGCCGGTATAATTTCTCCAGACTATGATATTCCGATATTCTTCGACTTCGTGTATTTCCTCCTTACTTTCCGCTGACCGACCTTTCCTGTGTAACTGGTCTACTAACAACTGTTGCCAAGATCGAAGCTTGGACACAACCCCTGATACGCTTATTCAGCGGATGTGTCAATCGGTGGAGAAGTGGAACGCAGTCTCGGCTGCTACCATCCAGATTGCCTGTAGGCTACAGGTAATCTGGCGAACCGAGCAACAGACGACGGGCACGGCTAACTAGTGATTGGTTAGTTGGAGCGAAAAAGGCCAAGCGCAAAAAAGGGAGTGAATGGTCTGTTCATGCTGAGGCAGATTTGGCGCAGCGACTGGCAACCGCGTAAGGGGTAAACCCAGCCACCCAGAAGCAAGACAGAGGAGTGAGTGTATAGGCGTATAAGTTGACTGCCTCATGCCAGTAGTAGTATGTTGGGACTTAGCTATCGATGCCTCATGTCGTGGCAGAGGAGTGAAAGGGTGAGCATCCAAGTCAATCTCACACGGCATGTTAAGGGTGAGTACAAAAGTCAGCCTCGCATGGTATGGTAGAGGCTAGCACAAAAGTAAGCCTAGCAAGGAATGAAAAAGGTGAGCACACAAGTCAGCCTCGCATGGTATGTCAAAAGTGGGGCCTAAGAAAAATGTCCCACATGGGATGCCAGGGGGAGTGACAGAGGTACAATAGAGTGGCACGATCGAGAGTGAATCAGGTGATAGGGTGAGCACCCAAGTCAGCCTCACATGGTATGGGTGGGGCGAGCACAAAAGTAAGCCTAGCAAGGAATAAGTAAGGTGAGCACACAACTCAGCCTCGCAATGAACGAAAAAGGTGAGCACAAAAGTCAGCCTCATGTGGAGTGTTTGAGTGTGAATCAAGGTGCGATAGAGAGAGCACCCAAGTAAGCCTCATACAGGACATATGAACGCGTGAGAGAGAGTGAATGGGTACATTAAGTACAGCCATCCCCCCAGAAGTAATACCGAGAGGTAGTTCCTGGGAGGAACGATGGCGGAGCCCAATGAAGTTTAGTCGGTATTAATGGCAGCGTCACCATTCGAGCCCGACGCCCCCAGTGCACCCCGTGCGGTAGCTTGGACCCTACCAATAGCACGTGTACTGGGCTAGGACGTAAAGGTCTTCTCCATTGTAAAAAAAAAGATCGAAACTTGTCGAAACGTTACTAGATCCAGAGAAATTGACCAATTTGATTTACATCCCTTTCCAACCACCCTCGCCACTTTGCTTGATTGGTTTCCTAAACGACTATTTTCTAGAGCGACCGAACTTAAATGACATTTTATGTGTCAAAACGACTCGTAGTATAATTTTTTCCATGAACAGGAAGTAAATAACTTTTTAAAAGTAAATTAAAACCCTCATGGGAGGGGTTTGAGCCCCTAAAACGCTCCCCTTGTGCACGGGCCTGCTCTCTATTGATGACTGCGGCTGTCTTCAAGGGCTTTTGGATATATCTGTTGGCTGGTGTATACGGAACTGGCTCACAGTCAGCATTTAGAAATGCCAAGTGATCGCTTTCCACCGCATAATTAATCCGATAGTTTACTACTACATAATCGATGGGCAAGGGCCCAATAGATTTGATCACGTTAGCGATATCGGCGTCTTGTTAGATGCTAATTATAGCTTAAAGCAACAGCTCTGCTTTATTTCCAAAATCGGTCGCAATTTTAAGTATCCTCACTGTTTGAAGGCGTTATATTTCTCGCTGGTAAGCCCATTACCCGAAAATGCGTGCCTGATTTGGACTCCTCATCAACTTGAGTGAAACCTTGAACGCGAGCAGAAAAATACGATTTGTTCGACTCACACTGAGAGACCTTCCCTGGCGGAATCCCGTGGAACTACCATCGTACCGGGATCGATAGGTCTTGACACGCTGGAACGACGCAGGAAAACTTAAGTCTTTGTGGCAAGACCACTGATCGACGAAATGGACTAATCGACGATAGTGTCCCTGCTTGACTTTCGCCCCTCGCAACGATCCCTACACTCTGCTGGCCTACTTCAGCCTAGATTTCATCGAGCGATATTTGGGCTCAACGAACCGATGATAGCATGCATACGAACTTTCTCCGTAGTCGAACATCTCTTTAATTTTGGTAAACCATCGCTTAAGTTTGTACAGAAAATATCACAAGCCTCAATTTTATAATTTGATCAATTTTAAGATTCCCATTTATTAAGACTATTTCCTGTCAGATGGATTATTTAACCAACTAAATAAATAAATTTAAATAAAACTGCGAGAGGTCGCTCGATGTAAGCGAACAACAGATCGGTGTTGGCGGTAAAACATGATGATGAGTTATGTTCTATCAACGACCATGCGGTAAATTTGGGTGGAAAACTCAACTCCCACTATCAGAAGGTGAAGGATTCTTCACATTTCTTTTCGATCAGGTCCATATGAGCCAGTCTAGTCCTATTTTTTCGTTTTAAGTTTATAACTGATTCGTTTTAGAAAACCTATCCGCAATTTCTTTGCTTTCGTTTCGCTTAGTCTTAACTTTACCGAAAATAGCCAACAAAATCGATACAGTAGAACCTTGCGGCAATTAAAACAGAGTATCATATATAGATCTTAAGCTTGCAAAAAAATGAAAAGTGCTAATCAAAAAGTCCTATTGTTTACTCATACACCCCTAATAATGCTCAAAGAAGTTATACACTTAAAAAAATAATCCAAAACACACCGGAAGCCCAGGTTACAATATCGTTTTGATTCTTTTCTGAAAAAAAAAACAGTAGAATTTTTGGATTCGGTACACATAATAATATATAATTGGGAATCTGTAATCACACGTGATTCCGCGAGGCGGCAAAATAGTCAACAGCTGAAATCTGTATCAATCAAATCGCTATTCTGGTGAACTTTCTTCATGCTTATGTCGATATATACCGGTTACTTATGCAGCCGAATCACCCACAACGTTGGCGTTCACTTTTCTCTCCGAGTGCGAAACAAAATCTTTAACGCGCAATTGTCCATTTCTAAACCGTTGCAATTTTACTTGCATCCAACTTCACTGCCAACTTTAACTTTAGCGAACTTTAGTGAGAATATATCCGACAGCTCGCAACAGTTATGTTGCTTTTGAAGATAAATTGTAAAAAATCACAAACATGTTTCAAACAGTAAGCAGTAATAGCTTCATACTATCGCGTGATAGATAACCATGACCTTTTTTCCAAGTTATGCAGGTAGACCTGTGCGTAACTGAAAGATTCACAAATTCACTTTTGTTCATTGTCGCAAGCCGCATTCTTCTCACTGTTTATATCAATCGATCTCGAACTAAAATGGTAAGCACCTGTTGATGTGTACTTCAGCAGCAAGTACAGATGTCCAAACAGGGGCAACGCCGGCGGTCCGCTCATGTTAGCCACATCGGCCAGCATCTTCCGGCGGGACCATCGGTAGTACGCAGCGAGTACGATCAGCACCGCGCTCAGGTACACAAACGCCATATTCCACATGGCCAAGCTGCCGGAAGCGTGAGATTGAAGTTAGTAACGCGCGGGAAATGCTGTAGTCCCACTTGAGTTGAACTTAACCGATTGCTGCAATGTACCGATTCAATCTAACACTGGAGAACCGCCCCAGGTCTCGACGGTTGCGCGCCTCGAATTCAAATGATTTTATAGACGTGTGCCATGTGTGATTTATCATCACACGGAACGATTGAATTTTCCCGCGGCTTAGAATATCTCGATAGAATACCGAGTGGAGAACATTTCACTGCTTTTTCGAGGGGTTCCCCAACGCATATGATAGGTTAACTAGGAGCCCGTCATGGTGATGTATTTTGATATTTTTTGCTTCTTTGTTTCCTCGAGAATGCAAAAGCTCTATCTAGTACCTCTCAAATCGAAATAGCCTTTTATTAATGCATGAATATGCAATTCGACGAGCAATAAGCCCCTCGGTCCTCGTGAGGACAGCATCGTAGTTCCTGTCAACAAACTTGTGCAACCGGGTCACTCGTAGCAAATGTAATGATTGCCTGCAGCAGCCGCCAATCGCATGCAAATTACCACATTCTCCGGAATGAATAGTGAGAATTCGAAAGCAGCAATCAGTGAACTTTCCGTGCCTTGATCTCAATCATTCTAATCTAATGAGTGCGTAGGTAGCTGACAGAGGCTCCCTTTCGTGCATTGTTCTGCAAATGAACAATGAGAATCCAGAATCATGTAACTCCTATCAGAATGAGAAGTGGCTTTCTTCACGCTTGTTTTTTAATATGTTTCGATAGCATTGTTCGATTAAATCTAAATAATAAATGCATTGCCGTATCTCAGCTATTAATGCACAAAATGATACATTCTTCTTTTTAATTAATTTTGACACGTCTTGCTTATAGTACCTATATTCATAGTTTGGCAGCGGCACTAAACGGAATCAATCGAAGATGGCGTCACATTACGTTTTCTTTTTGGATTCATATGGAGAAAGTATCGCCATTACGATGATAAATATTTTACTCTTTCTTTGTGTTATCAAGCATACAGAAACGAAAATAATTAATATTCCTATGAACCAACCTGAAATGTTCGTATAATTTAAAAAAAAACAAAGTTATACGTGCATTTAAGAAATTGCCCGCGACGTTGGGATTGAAAACATTCAGTCAGAGCATGAACATTTGAATGGGATGTTAGAGTTTTAATTATGAAATAAAAGCTGCCAGTTTTCCGACTTTTGCTCCCACCCAACTATTATTATAGCAACTATACTGTTACTGTGTAAACGTAACGGAACCGGTGAGTTTTTCAAAGTTACAGACAACATTGAATTAGTAATGTTAAGGAGGCGTCTGGTGTAGTGGGCAAAAAATCGACTTCATTTTTATCCGCTTAATATTTAGTATTGAACCTCTAGAATAGTCTCCCGCTTTTTGGCCACGCTGAACTTCTTTTGTTTTAAACAGCCATATTCCTCGCACATATTTGCAATGACACACGCAACTATTTTCGAAAAACTGACGGCGATAAAAATACAGTGTAAAAAATACACTCTAAACTACTTCTACACAAATTTGCCAGAGAAAATACCCAATGGGTTTTTTGTTCATAATACAATATGACGTGGGACACCCTTTAATAGCGTTTTTCTCGAAACCGCGTTTTCAAATTGGCGAACGCGATAACTCAAAAACCAATCAACGAATTGACTAGAACTTTTTATGAGAATGCACAAAATGTGTATCCCGTCGATGAACCACAGAATACAATTTTTTCTGCCCATTATTGTGAGCGAATTTTACATGAAAGTATGAGATTTTTCGGTTTTTCATGAAGCCATTTCCCGAAACTCGAACTTTTTTTTGGTTCTTCGAGTAACTACAAGCCTTAGCTTTACAAATCATATTGAATTTCATGTGTCAGACAATATTATTAAGAGTTGTCGTGTTCGCCGTGGCGATCCTCAACGTGGAAATGGTTGGACGTCTACTCTTGGAACACTCGTATGTCTGGCTCTGTGTGACTGAATATATTTTTTTTCGTGCACAGTAAATGTAGAAATAAATCTTAACATTACACAAAATATCCATTGTCGCCTTGCCTTGCCTTGTAAAACAAAATAACCTTCGATTTGAGCACTTTACAACCAGACGCCCCACAGAGGAGTAACTAGAACAAATTCTTGGCCAATAACCAAAATTTTTTTTTTCGATTTTTTTGTTTCGTTATATGTTTTTACATACCTAAGAACCTACCGTATAACGTGGCAAAATTAGGAGTATATCAAAAATTGTTAAACAATTTTTGCATGGATGCCCAATAGTGATATTTTAAGGAATATTTTAATCATTTTCATTATATATTCAGCAAAATCGCTTTCTAGTTATGATGACTGTATTAAATAAGACTATATTATTGCAAACGAAGTTCAACACAACCGTTTGTTTAACTTCAGCTTAAAACTAACTGAAAATAGTAGACTTGCCGTGTATTGCACCAAATTTAAGAAATACCTTTTTTGAACATTTTATTCTGAATTTGAAAGATAAAAAAGTTACATTATACGGCTAGATCCGGCAAAGTTGCTGAAGCAGTTTTACAAAACAAGATTTCAACTATGCAAAAAATATTTGAACTCTTCCGATCTTGTCCGATCCACCAATCCCTAGCGATTTGAGAATATTGAAATTTTTACTAATTTGAGGTACACCGAAATGCTGTAGGGCAAAATACTATGTTTGCTAAAATGTATATCTATGGAAATATGCACAGGCGTCCCTTTTCTTCTCCCTTTCCCACTGATCAACTGTCTATGCAACTGGAAGAACAAATGTATTCACAAAGATCACCTAGAAATTACTAGTATTCGAAAGGATATAAAAATGGTCTCTACACTGGTAGGTGGGTAGATGCCAAATTGTTCCAAAAACTATTAAATGTTTATTTTTAGTTCATATCAAGGCATAATAACAACAATTGCAGCAGCAAATAGTTTTGGCCAGGATTCGACCCCAATTACTCCTCTGTGCGCCCCCTTAAAACCCATGCATGGAATAACGTTGTTCGCCACAAATAACAATTATAAATAACGTGTTTGCATAGTTGTAAGTTCATTTCAGCTATTGGGCACTCTTACACAAGGCATTAGTAACATAATTACTGAGCAGTAATGTCACTTTTAATTTTAATGATCGCGTAAGGTGAGTAGTGATGGAATTCCCATGCAATTACAGCAATGTATTTACTTAGTAATGGCACTTTTATAGCGGTAAGCTCTAGAACCAGTTGATATCGCCACATGGTATTTTCCTTGATTTTGGACCAAATTTTGTCCGGTTTAAGATATTAGGACCTGTCATTGCAGGAATAGCTGTATTTTGAAGCCGAAAGAACACAGTGTGAAAGGCCGCCATGTTCCTCTTGCTTACATATCAACAATTTGAATCAACTTTTCGACCTTCAGGTGCAATATTATGACCCATGTTGCACACAAACCATATGAGGACAAGTCAGCAACTAGCAACTTTTATCCCGTAGGAAAAACAGTGGTAATCATGCCATTTTTTGATTTTTCTGCTTTCGCCACCTCGAAGGGTTATAATACAGAGTCGCATAAATTAAATAATTTTGAAAAAAATGTCGAATGGAATTTATAATTGAATGCAGAGCTGCATTAAATAGTTTTTTATTCATTCTTCCTCAGTTTGCTTATGGCTATCAAAATAAGTGAGACTGTTCAATTTTCATGCAAAATTTTAGCTATTTTAACAAAAAGAATCAAAAGAAAAGAATGCTAATTATATCTCTTCATAAAGAACACAATTAGCAAGTCGAAGTTTATATACTTCACTGCTATCGTAAGTGGTGTACACGAAATTAAATTTCTTACCAAAAAGCGCCAAAAATGTTCAAAACTAAGATGAATTAAAAGATTGTAAAAAAATCTAACTAATATTTTCATTTTTGTCTTTATTTAAATACCGAAGCTTTCTCATATTCATCCGTTTGATCCATTCCGATGAAACTTGTCGAGATTTTGGAATTTTGCTCCAACAAAAATTACGACAACTGGGCCGACCGTTTCAGTTTAAAGGTGGTATGATAAGTCGTTGGAAGTGACTTGGCTAAGACGGTTAATGTCACTCCTTTGGTTCTTTAGGATAGGAGAGGAGTATTTACACTTTACCCTGGTTAACAAGCCTAGGGTAAAGCGCTGTTACTCGTTCTTTGGATCATGGAGAAGCTTTCAATAAAAAGTTTTCCTAACAACATTTGACATATTTTTAAAATTCATAGGGGAAGTGGGCCAATTCGGACCTAGTAAGGGTTTATGAGCTATAGAACTGAAACGTGTGAACCGAATCACAAATAAATATTTTTTCCTAAAAGCCTGGTCAATTGCGCACATTTTTTTTCTAAGGCGACTTTTTCCGATCTTTTACCGTATTGTGTATAAACGGCCCTGCGCAAAAGTACATGAAAGATCCGAATTACGCCAATCCTGTTTCAATTCGGACCACCCATTTCTTATCGATTTTTTGCAATAGAAATGAATTACTATTTTGGCCTAAGTAACAGTTGATAGTCTAGCCCAATTTGCTTTTGACCATGTCTATGACCCCGCCTAGTTCTAGTTTTCCGTTCAAAGTTTATAACGTATTCGCTCTAGAATACCTATCCATCTTTCAATTTCATTGATTTCGTTTCTCTTAGTCTTAAATTTGCCTAAAATAGCCTACAAAATCAATACAGCACTATCTACCTTGTTTGGGTACCCGGTTGATTGGGCTGACAAATTGGCTAGGGCAGGGGTAAACTTCGTTGGCCCTGAGCCCGCCCTAACAATTTCGACAAGTTGGATAAAATAAAAAATCCGGTTCTGGGCTTCGTCCGAACACCGCAATTATTGGAGAAATCTACAGATGTGTCGCTAAGCAAAAGCGTTTCTAGAATAACCGTGCCATGTGATTTCGAAAAATCTCCCACGTTTTACGAAACACCACTGTGGCATGTTCACCATGGCTTTAACAGGCCACTGCAAACTCAATTATGGTAAATGATATTAAGTAGGACTATAGAGAAACTGCTCAAGATTTGGACTATTTGAAAAATATACGACACGACTT
This sequence comes from Topomyia yanbarensis, assembly GCF_030247195.1. Lineage (NCBI taxonomy): Eukaryota > Metazoa > Arthropoda > Insecta > Diptera > Culicidae > Topomyia > Topomyia yanbarensis. The sequence goes on along the minus strand of NC_080671.1, from coordinate 370,629,115 downwards.
ATTAAAATGAAGTAATGCGCCATAAACATCCTGTACTGCCAAAATTTAACATATTACAATCAATCTCTCATGATTACATATAGCTAGAAATAGCCCATTTCAAAAATACCCATTATTAGCATTATCAAGTATATTGCTCAATCAGAAGTCACCATCTTGGATTTCTAAATGGTTTCAAATATCTCGGTCTATTTTCGTCATTTAATTGTCAAGTCCGCTTCAAAAATACGCATATTGTTACGGTTAACGAGAATATTGCTAAACCAACGAATTTTAATAGGAATATAAAACGAACTTTCCAAATAACGATTTTTTTTACGAACTAATGCAATTTAAGTGCCGCCGGTTTGGTTCGTAAAGGGAAGTTCCAGTGTAATATAAAAAAAACATTCTGATTCTAATGTGTGCTTTTAGCATCTTGTGTGCATTTTTTATATATTATTTTCTATTTAATCATATTGTTTTGTTTGCATTACATTTCTAATTTAGTATATTGGGTGTTCAGCAACAAGTGGTGACTTGTGTGCATTGTTTTATGTTCACTTTAGCCATTAGGTAATGTAGTTACTGACCGCTTGAGCAAATGAAAAACCAATAATACCCCCATGGTCATGGTTCAATTCCACCCCCACTGCACCCCTTTTTCATATAAAGAAACGCTATGCAATCACTCCAAAAATCGATTTTCCAACCGAGGCCCGTAGGGCCGTGTGTTATATCCCATTCGATTCAGTTCGTCGATGTGATGTGATGTGAAATGAAGCCATCATCAGCTCAAGGTTTTTCCAGTGTATGCGGCCCATGAGAATTTTCTCAGGCGGTAAAGTTTAATTTATAAATTGCCGAAGGGCCCAGAAAATGTTTTTTCTTTCTATAAATTCAGATTTTGGGGATATATTGAATTGGTCAAATGACATTTTGTGTTGCATTTGACTAGACTTACAACTTATACTAGGTCACTTTAAAAGTTCATTCAATGTTTTCTTTATTGCCGTACCAAGTTATTTAAAAATAAATGGTGTATGCACCTTTTATTCAATCACTTCGACTAGTATTCCTTTACATTTAACCGTCAACCCCTGTGGAAGAAACTATTGTCTTCTACAAACTACAATCTCTGTCAGCCATTCAATATTCATTGTCTTTTCACAAACTGTTTGTTCGCAATTTTAAGACTGACGCTCATGCTCAAGTGTAGTTCTTCCATTTTCAGTGGGGACCGGAAGCGGTATGTCCGCAACAGATGGCACATAACGACCTTCATAGACATGAGCGCATACTTGTAGCCGATGCAGCTCCGAGGCCTACTGTAAATGGTATGAAAGCGTACGAAGGACGTGGCGTTGCTCGTTCCGGAAGAAAATTTTCCGGATCAAATGTTTCCACTTGTGAGCCCCAGTACATAGAATTGCGGTGGACATTGAATATTCCTAAAGCGACAGTGGTACATTCAGGGTGCGTAGTTTGGCTGCAAATATCAATTAATGAATTAACTCGAAACGAACATTTCAAGAACATTTAATTAAATATCTTGGTAGGTGCGGTGCAGGTTCTACCAATTACGGGTCAAACCGGAAAAAGACGCATTGTTTCTGTGATGACCAGCTCGGTATAGTTCAAATGGGTAAGGTGTTCGTTTTGTACGGGTCGAGATGGATCACTTGATCCGATGACGTTCACGATTTCGTTGTAGACTTTTTGTTGAATGTCTTCGTGGATGGCCAGCATCAGCATCACGTTTGAGAGGATCAGTGCGGATTCTGAATGGCAACATCATCAAAAATATCAGTCTCTTCTGCTAGTCACAGGATTTGATCAATATATATCTGAGGTTTTTTTTATGATCCTTAACAACTGCTCGAAACTTTTCGATTTACTTCTTTCTTCTTGCTTAAGTTTAAAAACTGGTCTTGACATCTTGTAAGCCTTGGCGTTATTTTCCATCTCGATTTGAAAGTATTTGGTTCTTTCGTATATAAAATCTGGATACAACCAGACTTTGTACAATCGCTGATTCATTAGCTCACATATTCTGGAAGTAAAAAAGTTGTCATCATTAATCATCTGCAATGCAAACTAACTAACACTTGGACAGTTTTGATGTATTCAGTTCCTTCGTTGCCTGTAAGTCTTCCGGGTTGTCGATGAACACCAGAAACTGATGACCCAACCAGGCTCGGCACGGTGAAGGATACGTTTTGGTGATGTCATTTAGGATGGCGAATTGTTCTTCGTTGCTCTTGCCGATGAATAAATTACCACAGCCGATGAATGGGTATTGCTTCGGTCCTTCTAGATTGGCTGAGACACGATCGAAACGACGATTGCGCCAGCGAAATATGAGACATGCGACGACCGGAAGTAGCAGTCAGTGGTACAGCTTTGTAGCCAGCATAAGAACATTTCTGCGCAAGGATGTATTTCGGAATACAACTTAATGTAGTGATCGGAACCGCGCGTGTGTTCTCTCCAAAAACTACTAGTGGATTATCTTTGCTATAACAACTAATACGTGCTAGTCTGCGATCGCTTACCCACTTCTTTAATTAGTTGTATTGCGAATTTTCAATGCACTCTCAGGGTAACTTTGAGCGACCGAATCGTTGGATCGGAAAGAGAACGTTCGAAAAGGTGTGCAAATTGCGTACCTTTTGCAAAACAAAAAAATTTTTGCCTGGTAAAATACTATGTACTTTCACCGAATTTTTTCAGCGTAATTATCGAAATATTACCAGTTTCGTATGTAGATAGACTTTCGAGCACATTTTTAAAGCAGCAAAATAAATATTCTCACTCACTGCACGGGGGACAGCGAATAAATAAACCAATCATCTTATGCACAATCCTAGAGAGAGCATTCAATGTTGTTTTTGTTAGTCGCTGCATCAACCAATCTATGATAGATGTGGTGTGAACATATTTTCGTGTGACAAAATTAGGGACGATCCATAAATGACGTAGCATTTTTTGAGTGATTTTTAACACCCCCCTCCCCCATCGTAGCATTTCGTCACAAACCTCTAAATGCCTCCCCTGGTAATTACGTAGTATGACGGTAGTTCTACCCCCCCCCCCTTGTCTGCGTAAAATAAAAAAAAAATAAAAAACGATGTTAGTCATTCCCCTTTAAAATAGCTACGTAGCATGACATGACCCCCTACCCCCCTGTCGTCACACATCATCACAAAGTAAAATACTCCACCCTCCCCCTTATAATGCTACGTCATTTATGGATGATCTCTTATTTTGCTGTGAGTCTATTTGGGGGTAAAATTCGCAATAAATATTCTCACATCAAACTGCACGGGCGACAGCAAATAAACAAACTGAATATGCACAATCCTATAGATCCCTGTGCATTATATGATTTGATTTGGATATTCATTATTTGATTGATCAAAAAGTATGTTCATAAAAAAATAATAGTAATTCTTCAACGGGGCTAAAGACATTTGTGTAAACAAACTTGCTTCGCTCATAATTCCGCTGCCCAGTTTAATTTCTTGAAAAATACGCACCCCTTACACGGCCCCCATTTTTACCCTTAGTAAAATCAATTTCAAATGTTGTCTGGGTTGAAATTATAACAAATGAAGAGAAATCAGGAAAACAAAAGTTTGTTTACAAATGTGATTGGCCCTATTCAATAGTTGATATGGAAATGTTTAGAAGCGACATAGTTTTTTTTTGTTTCGATAATTTTGTCAGAGTCAGATTACCTTTTTCTACAGTTACTCATATGATCAAGGTGATACCCCCTTTCACGGTACATAAAATTTTACGGAGATTGAACAATCCTCACTGAGTAGTAGCAAGAAATGAAATGGAACTGTAAGTTATTATCAGGTCATTATCTACATATAATACTGCGTATAACCATAAAGAAAATAATAACTAGATACCCCACTGTAACGAACAACCCATTACACTGAATCAGCACGATTCTTCAGGTATGGTGGCGTTCGGATGTACTAGAAACAACGTACCGTGCGACTCTATCAATACCTATTATGGCCTTGTGAAAAGAGCAGGGTACACCCATTTGTCACAAGACAGACTGAAAATTCGTTTGAAAATCAATACAATGGAGTCTCTAGTTTATATTTTCTTTATGGTCTAACCAAATATAAAACTTTATATCGCAATCTAAGAGTCACCTGGATATGATTAATCTATTGAAACAGAGAAATAAGTAGTATCCGTAAAGTACAATTTTATTTGGAATGATTACGGCAATTTAGTGAAGCCGTCGCACTACGAGCGATATAATGAGCGATGGCACGCAGGAAAATGGTTTGTCATTGTTCTTCTTTACTTGCTAGGGAAATAGCTTCGTAACGATCGAAATAATGCTTGTTTATTGTGCATAATTAAATTGATTTATACGATCATCTCAGGTTGATTGAAAACATGATTTGCCTAGGCACGGTTGATACGTTCAAAGACTTCTGGAATTTTGTCTAGATCATATAGACATGAACCATCCCACAGTGATGCAAAGCTGGCCAAAACTAAAAAAATATTTCTTTTTCTTTTGTCCGAAGTAGTTGAATTAAAAGTCTACGAAAAAGTTTGGTGTTTGAAGACCTCTAAGTATTCTTCGGATGTCAAGATCTGATTACAAATGAAGTCTTTTCAGCTTTCAAACTCATATGACACTCCTAACTCATAATTGAATTTAGAACATATTCATTACAAGTTAATTCCCAAATTCATGCACGTTACATCAATATACAACGAAAATAAACATTAGATTTAAAATATACTTGAAAATTTGGAAATGTTCGCATTTTATGATAAAGAATGTTGTCTTAACATGTAATCTTTGAATATTCACCATAACTTTTACTATGGAAGAAAAAATAGAAAAAAACGCCATTAGTTGCATATTCTAGGAAAATTCATCTTCCTTCTGAATATCATAGAGTCAAAGGTTTGATGAAATGACTTTCCTATCGCATTAATTTTGCATAAACCATGCTGGCGTTGGAATAAGTTACTTCGATACATTCTAGTATCTGACCGCATCTACAAATTCATTATGCGTTTTACTTTCTAGTATGATCAAAAATCTCACAATAAAAATGTTTGCATATGTTTTCCAATTAAATAATAACAGAAGATAAAACACATAAATTTTGGAAACTAATCAATATTTCGTGGCAGTCGAGAGATCGTGGTAATGTACGAGTATGTTTGGTGCAACATACCGACGATCGTGCCCAAGTTACCGTTAAATTTATTTATTTATTTATTTATTTATTTATTTATTTATTTATTTATTTATTTATTTATTTATTTATTTATTTATTTATTTATTTATTTATTTATTTATTTAATTATTTATTTATTTATTTATTTATTTATTTATTTATTTATTTATTTATTTATTTACTTTATTTTTCATCTGACGTAAGATGGTCTCCATGAATTTTTTTGGGCGGGAAAAGCCCATTCGAGGAACTATCGTCAAATGCGCGTAAAAACCCAGCCTTCTTTTGCGATAGTACAGACAGTGCTTTATAAAATTATTGTGACAAAGTACATTAACCTTAAATTACACATCAATTACACAGTCTTAAATTACACATCAGTATATTTTAGTTTCTACTTAATATCATTACAAATCACATCAATTACACAGCCTTAAATTACACATCAGTACATGTTAGTTTCTGCTTAACATCATTACAAATCACATCTTATAGTCTAAGTGAGTCGTTTAAGTCTATTTTTAAAAGCATTACTAGATTCACAAAAGTCGAAATAATCAAAAAATCTATTAAATATATCACACAATGCCCTTATAGGTTCGTTCTGTCCATATTCAGTTCGCTGAAAGTCAAGTCTCAAAAAAGTCAATGATCTTAGACTTCTAGGGGGTACATTTACATTGATCTGTGAGAGAATACAAGGAGCATCGATTTGACCAATTAAAAGATTTCTAACAAAAACGGCTCTGGGTATATCTCGTCTTTTGGCTAGGGTATCCATATTCAACAAACGACAACGATCAACGTACGGTTGCAGATCCAATGGGTACCAGATGATACAATTAGTTTCTAGAACAGAACGGACAAGCGAAAAGTACAACGCTCGAATACAGTATGGATAAATAAATTCTTTAGCAATTCGCACAATGAAACCAAGGTTTCTGTTTGCCTGTGCTATAATGTGGGAATAGTGACCTCTAAAAGAGAGTTGAGAATCCAGCCGAATACCAAGAATTCTGACAACTGACACTCTTTTGAGTGATTCCCCATTGATGATGTAGTTCCATAAGATCGGGTTTCTTTTGCGGGTGAAGGAAATCATAGAGCATTTAGAGACACTGATAGTCAATGAATTCCTAGTACACCAGTTGCAGAAGGCATCTAGTTGTCTCTGCAGCTCAACACAGTCGGTTGTTGATCGTATAATGAGAAACAGTTTGAGGTCGTCAGCGTAGACAGGTTAGCATCCAGCAGGTATAACAAAGCAAACATCATTGAAGAACAAGGTAAACAACAAAGGCCCAAGATTGCTTCCTTGCGGCACTCCCGAAAAATTGGTGAAGGTATATGACTCATTGTTTCCTAATTTCACAGAAAGGGAACGGTTTTTGAGGTACGATTCAAGCCATTCGATGAAATTCAGGGATCATCCATAAATGACGCAGCATTATATGGGGGAGGGGGGAGTTTTGCATTTTGTGATGATGTGTGACGATAGGGGGTAGGGGGTCATGTCATGCTACGTAGCTTTACCCGTTTCATCTAACTAACATAGTTTTTTTTATTTTTTTAAATTTTTTACGGCTCCAAGGGGGGGGGGGGAGGTTTACCGTCATGCTACGTAATTACAAGGGGGTATTTAGGGGTTTGTGACGAAATGCTACGATGGGGGAGGGGGGTGTTAAAATTCACTCAAAAAATGCTACGTCATTTATGGATGATCCCTAAGCGATGTTTCTAGCCGCTTAATTTTTGCCAACAACAGAGAATGATCAACACAATCAAAAGCCGCTTTTAGATCAGTATTTACGGAGTCCACCTGCGCACCATTTTCTATGTTTTTAATGCAATGTGAAGTGAACTGAGCTAAATTAGTAGTTGTTGACCTACTAGGAAAAAAACCATGTCGCTCACTTGATATGTATGCCTTAGTTTCGCGAAGAAGAACACTTCCTACTAAGATCTCGAACAGTTTCGATCCAGACTAAAGCGAAGTTATGCCTCTGTAATTTGCAACATTTTGTTTGTCTCCTTTTTTGAAAACGGGAAATATGACCGATTTTTTCCAATGCGCAGAAAACTTCCCTTGCGATAGCGATTGGTTAAAGATGAGCTGAAGAGAGACACATAGTGCACTCGCGCTTTTTTTATAATAATAGCTGGAATCCCATCTGGACCAGCTGACACTGAAGACTTTAACTTTTTTATTGCAACAAGTATGTCTTCTTTTGTGAAATGAATACTTCCGCATTCTATCTAGTTGTGGTCAACCGAAGCTGTTTTGTCACATATGTTAAACTCTCTGTCTTCAGTCAATTCGTCAACCCGAACCTGCGGTAGAAATGTCTGCGAAACTAGTAGCGGAGGATGATGTGAGTCAATGCTAACTAATGGTTCGTGTGCTTCCAATACAGTGCAGTTTCGTGAAGCTTCCTCGTTAACAAACAGAAGATCCAGTGTTCGAATACGATGGTTAATAGCCGTTGATATTTGTGGCATGTTTAACAAGGACAGACCTCGAAAAGGTCGATTCAGAAGGGTCGGGGACAGCATACCCTAAGTGAGTGTATCTCCAAACAAGGCCAGGTTGATTGTAGTCTCCAAATAGTAAATTAACAGCCTGGGCGTCAAGAGAGCTTGCGATGTGGAGTGTAGAGTCAATGTGCTTCTGAATAACGCTTATGTCGTCGGCTGAGTCGGGAGGAAGATAAACAACACCCACACACATTCTAGTATCCAGTATGTTTACCCAAAGTTGTTCGAGATTGCAGACAACACCGGTTTTTTGTTCGGACGACAATCGATTGGACACAGTGATGAGCACACCCCCACCCCGTTTTTTCCAGCACTGGTCGTGTCACGATCGTTGCGATGAACCGGATACATTGGACCAAACAGTTGAAGCGAATTGATTTCATCGTCCAGCCACGTCTAAGTAAGAACAATAACATCATGTTCACCATTCGAAACAGCGACGAAAAAGTCATCAATTTTTGTATGCAGTCCTCTAACATTCTGGTAGAATATCTTAAGTTGTTAATGTCGGCAACCATCTGATGAAACAGGAAGGTTCTTTCTCAGTTGACTGGTGGGCAGAAGAGAAATGTTGCTGTCGAGTATGTTACATCCGCCGAATGTCTGAAACTGCGACACACTTTGAGGGTGCGCAGTACCTCGCATAGCTTCGAGAGGACATATACCTCCCTTGACTTTACCTGACAGAACAGTAACAAATCTTCCATGCTCGTCGGGTTGTCTGGTGTGTTGAAGAGATACCTCATTGCCATCTCGAATTTCGTGTGAGTCGGTTGTCTGTAACTGGGGCATACTTTGAGGGTGCGCAGTAGCTTGAATAGCTTCGGAAGGACGTATACCCTTCTTAGCCTTACCTGAGGAAACATAAGTGATGTCATCCTGATTTTCTGGTTGGTATTGGAGTTGACTGGCGGGCAATGATTGTTAGTACAGCGGTTGAAAATGTTGTATCTATCAGCCGAGTTGTGTCCCATGTAGATCATCGAGTCGAAAACAGCAATAGAGGACCGCAATTTAAGTTCACTTTGAGGGTGCGTAGCATCTAACATAGCTTCGGTAGGACATATACAGTTGTTTTTACCTGGCAGAGCAGCAGTATCAACTGGCTCATCCGATTTCACCAAAAAATCCTCACTGTGTATTGATGGCTACGCAGTATAATTGATCCTCTGTTTGGCCTTTTTCAATCGCTTTTGATACAGAGGACACTGTGCATTCCATGAACAATTGCCGATGTCCAGTAGCTCATCAGGTTTTCGCAGTATGTTCAGATTATGGCAGTTAACACACTTGGAGATGTCAGTTACATTCATTGACTGCGTGTTCTGCAGCGCATTTTGGACAGAGCACTTATAGCATCGCATAACATCGACCACTTCGGTAATTCTCCAACGTTCCCAGCATACGTTGACACGTTGCAGTATCATAAGTTGATCGAATGTTGAAGCATCAGTTTCAACTATGACTGACATTCTGCTTTCATCTTCGTTTTGTTTCTTCAGCACTGGAATTATTTTCAACTCGGTCGTCTCAGAAAAATTATTTTTATATTTATTTTTGCAGCTTAATTTTATCGATCAGTTCCTCCTGCTGCAAATAATCAGTGATTCCGGCAATTTTTATTCTCGAGCGAAGTGGTTTCTCAAATTCGATGTTGTAATTGTCAATTATCAGTTACATGACACAAAAATATTTTTTCTTCCAATTGGTTGTTCGTTTGAAAAAAGCTCAAGAGGCTTCGAATAAAGAACATCAAAGATATAGAATGGATCATTCGAGGAAATCGTCACGTCCATTGACGAACGGAGACATTTTCACTGGATTAATGATAGCTTCCGATCCTATAAATTTCTACTTTGAGACGTGAGCGAGTGAGCGACAAAGTGGAATATCCACAAGAAATGCAAGACTTCCTAACTTCCATTACTGTGTATGGCAACATAAATTAATATAATTAAGAAAAATTTAGAAATTTTGGTCAACTTTTGTTCTTTTGGCATCACTGTGCATTCGTAAGGCGCTTTCAGGTTATTGGTATGCATTGAAAATTTTAGATGAATAGATGCATAGTTTTACATTTCTTATAAAATAAATGTGTAAGATTCGCTCAAACTTTGAAAACTCTTCCGAGGCTCGGAGGGCCGATTTTCATTTACCAATCGTCTCAGCTCCACAACTTGGGACAGCGTAGCCATAAATTTGGTTTGGGGGGGGGGATTATTGAATATTCAGAAACATTTGTAGTTTAACAGATGTCATTCCAGTCTACAAGCAAGGAGAATCAACATGGAACAGTTTTCAAACCTCTATAGATTATTTTCTTGTATGATATGTCAATGAAGTCAAAGAATGCGATCTTTTAAGGTGGGATAAATATTCGAAAAAAATTTCAACGTTCAAGATTTAATTATTTAATTTAATTTTTTTTAAAGATTTAATTATTTAATTTAATTTAATAATTTAATAATCCTTAACTTTGAAGGTTTGAAAACATCGAGTAGTTTTCCGATATAAAACAGCGCATACTTTGATATAAAAATTTTAGTGATTAATTCTCATATAGGTAATTATGGAGAATTAATTCTTCAAAATAGTAAGAGACTTGGTGCTTTCAGCAAAGTAGTTAATAATGTCATTTTCAACAATTTTGTTGAAAATTTGAAGATTACACGAATGCAGCATATCGAGATATAAATGAACATGATATATTTCTCCTGAGTCGAGAAAAATTGAGGTGGAAGCTATTTTTTCTGCACTAAGAAGGAAATTGTTCAAAACAATCATTGCGAGTTGAGAAAACCTATAACTGAATTAGTTATGGAATTTGCGTTTCGACTTCGTTTAAAAAGAATCCGACACTAACGTAGTGACATGACTAAGCTAGCGCCGAATTGATGCAAGCCCAAAAAAACGGAAACACCTTTTGTGTTTCTGGGAAAACCCATAGTCCTTTAAATATTTGGGATTTTTTTAAAGCCAGTTCTCTTAAATATATCTTTCTTGTAAGTTTCAGATACTCATACCTTGGATGCCATTTGAATTTTATTAACCGCAGAAGAGATTTATCAAATAAATATCAGAATAACTTGTTGTAAAGGTTTTTTACCACTTCATTTCGATACTCTGAATATATGGCATATCCATGTCTTCAACAAAGTTGTTTGACATAGCATTTTCGAAAACATTGCTGTAGAGACTAAGTCTCAACTAAAATTTGCTTGAAGAGTAAATTCTCTATAATTATTTCTAGGAGGATTAACCGCTAGAATTAGTTTATCAGAAGGCAGTTTTACGTTTTGAAATTCTTCAATGTTACTTAACATCGAAATTTGGCGGTTTCGAATGAATGTGATCGTGACTGTCAAAATTTATCGAGCATTTATTTTACTTTTCTTCATTATTCAAGATCATAACTTGACGAGTCCTAGTACCTAGTACAAGAAATTTTATTGCGCCATTCAATTCAGGACTCAAATATACATCATTAATAGCCACTAACTTGAAATATATTGAAGTATTTGTTAATTCCAATCCTCCTTAAAGGCTACTCATATAGTTGATAATACAACAAAAATCAAATGCTCATAAAAACTGGTCCTGACCTGCTAGAGACAAACTGTAAACGTCATTTTTCATCATCTTCCATTTACGCAATCCCAAAAAATACATTTTCGGAAAATGTTGAAATGTATGTAAGTTTTCAGCGAGCAAGTTTATGTTTTGGATGTTACTAGTTTATGTTTTATAGACAATCATACTATTCAAACATAGCTTTCCATTCGAAAAATTGTCCCTTATTCATATTGTAGAACTTCTCTCCAATAAAGAGCTCATAATAGTTCAGACAGTTCTTTTATTTTATTTTGATGTAATTTGACTAAGGCTAAGTGATAAGTTACAAGACTCCCTTCCCTTAATTTTCCAAAAGTCCTGATGAACAGTAGGTTCTCAACGTAGTGATCAGACAATATTCTTTCAAAAATATTTTGTACAATATTTAATTAAATTAGTTTGTGGCCACTGCATTGTAGTAAAAAATAGTCACTGGTCATAATCCTGGGTCCTGGGTGGTTGAAAAATAATACAAAATTAAACCAATGGAACATGGGTATCAAATTTCTTGACTCATCAGTTATAGTTAAGTAGTGATTAGGTAAAGTATCTTAGTATCATGACTATTAGAATCAGTGCAGACGTGTCTGCATTTGTGGCCAATATTAAGCATTATTTTTCAAAACAAGTGTCAATTCATAGGTAGACCTTCACTGTAAAAAATAATGTTATGTGTGCTTAAGGAATTATCTTAGTGTTAATGAATTAAAATGGCCATACTGTGACATTTGGTGCATTAAAACACGTTTTAATAGTGTTCAAAAAAATTGGTTACTTGTTTAAACTCACATTGATCCCTATTTCAACTTACCTTGGTAGAAGAAGAGTTGAAACAGACAGAACGCTGTTTCAAAAATCAATATAGAGTCGTTTTTTATTGATTTGTACCATTTATTTCAACGTAGTTTGATAAAGCATAAACGAAAGTAAAAATTTTAAAATTAAACGATCATCGAATGACAGTTTTTTGTTGATTTATTTAACAAAAACTAAAAATTGTTTCAACCTTCGTCGGTCTATCCTACAGTTAGAGATTTTGGGGTTAAGAAACAATGAACACCTACAATCTCTATAAAACAAACAGTATCATTGCCTTTTCACAATCTGTACCAGATGTTTGTTCGCAATTTTTAATGTGATACTCATATTTAACTGTAGCTCTTCCATTTTCAGTGGGGACCGGAAGCGGTATGTCCGCAGGAGATGGCACATCATGATCTTCATCGACATGAGTCCATATTTGTAGCCGATGCAGTTCCGAGGTCCACCGCTGAACGGTAGGTAAGTGTACGGATGACGTTGCGCTGCTCGTTCCGGCAGAAAATTTTCCGGATCGAATCTTTCCACCTGTGGGCCCCAGTACTTAGCATTGCGATGGACATTAAATACCCCCAATATGATGGTGGTACCTGCGGGAAGCGTAGTTTTTGCTGTAAGTATCAACAGTTAGGAATTAATATGAAACAACAATTTCCATACATTTCATTACATATCTTGGTAGGTGCGGTGCACGTTCTACCAATTACGGGTCCAACCGGAAACAGACGCATTGTTTCTTTGATGACCATCTCGGTATAGTTCAAATGCGCAAGGTGTTCATTGTGCACAGGTCTAGATGGGTCACTTGATCCGATGACATTCACGATTTCATTATACACTTTTTGTTGAATGTCTTCGTGGATGGCCAGCATCAGCATCACATGTGAGAGGGTCAGAGCGGATGTCTCATTACCGCCTGCGATAATAGTGTCCAGCTCATCCCGAATGGCAGCATCATCAAAAATATCAGTCTCTTCTGCCAGTCGCAGAATTTGATCAATGTATATCTGAGGTTTTTTGTGGTTTTCAACAACTACCACGGAGCTTTTCGACTTACTTCTTTCTTCTTTCTTAAGTTTCAAAACTTTTCGTGACATTTTGTAAGCCTTCTCGTAATTCTCCTTCTCAGATCGAAAGTATTTGGTTTTTTCGTAGATGAAATCTGGGTGCAACCAGACCTTGTACACGCGCTGATTCATTAGCTCACATAATCTGGAAGCAAGAAAGTTGTTAACATTAATCAGTTACAATGGACACGAACCAACTCTTCGACTGTTTTTATGTATTCAGTTCCTTCATCGCTCTGCAAATCCATGTTGGCCCCCAAAGTCGTAGCTGCCAATTGAAACAAACAGTTCGTTTGTTGAAACATGTTCAACCTCAAATTATTGAATCTTACCGCAAATCATATCTAAAGTACACCTTGCAATATCTTCGTTGATATTGAACACTTTCTGTCCCAGATGCTTCTCAATTCTTTGCACTAAAATTGCACTTTTCGCATTAAATATTGACACAAAGCTGGCCAAAATAACCGGACTAAAACACGGCGATAGCAGTTTCCGGTGAACTTTCCAAACACTCGCTGGTGACGAAAATAAGCCCTTTTCGCAGCGGAAGAATCGATAGACGTCTGCCTTTTCCAGACAATTTGGCGAATTCAGCACAACTTGCATGTCCTCCGGGTTATCGATGAACACTAGAAACAGATGACCTAGCCAGGCCCGGCACGGTGAAGGATACGTTTTGGTGATGTCATTTAGGATGGCGAACTGTTCTTCGTTGCTCTTGCCAATGAATAGATGACCACATCCGATGAATGGGAATTGCTTCGGTCCGTCTAGATCAGTCGAAACGCGATCGAAACGACGATTCCGCCAACGAAATACAAGATATGCGACGACCGGAAAAAGCAGCGGTAAAACTACGAAGTGCCAGAATAAGACCATTTTCGCGCAAGAAGGTGACTTGAGAAAGCAGTTCAACTGGGATGTAGGGGCTTATATAAATTTTGTTGAGATTGAATAACCCTCACAGGGTCGTTGCTAAAAAAATAAATAGAACTATAGATTTAGGGTATTGTCTGTAACGCTGCTCATAATCAAACAGATTTTTTTGCAATCTAAGGGTCACCTGGATATGATTAATAAGTTGAAATAGAAATTAAACCGGTATCTGAAAAGTGCAATTTCATTTGGATTGATTATGGTCATTTTGAGAAGCCGTCGCACTACAGGCGATATAATAAGCGTTGGCACGCAGGGGTACTTTCTAGAAATTGTTTGTCATCGTTTTCGTGTACGTGCTGAGTAAATTGCTGCATTTCGATCAGAAATCTACTGTTGAAATCGGTGGTAATAATGCTTGTTTATTTTGTACAATTGATTGAAACAATCTTCCCGGTTCGATTAAAAATAGAATTTACTAGACACGTAAGAAATATAAACTTTTGTGAAAATTTGTGCTTTCGTCATAGATTAAATACCATCCTCGGTCAATTTTTCCTTTTGTGACTGGATGAACTCGTAATTTGTTAGTTGTCATTGTCGCTAAATGCTGTGTGGTTTTTTCTACACGTATGAAAAACCCAATCTCTTGTAATTACACGGTCCATGGAGAATCGCTTGGAAGAGTGTCGGTTGTCAGAAACACTGGTGTTCAACTGAATTTTCAATTATCTTTTAGCGCATGAAAACAGAAACCACGGTTTCATTATAGGAATCGCCAGGAACTGATTCGTAGGGGAACCCGGGGCTATTCGGATCTACCTAAGCAATTTATTATCGCCATTTTAGGTTGATAGATGTGCAAAAATTATCGGTCAAACTACCCAATTGTTAGTTTGAAACCTCAGCTACATTTTGGAGTAATAAAAACGCATTCGCACCACTCCATGGCAGCGTTGGGGGACGATTTGCAAAACTCAACGTTTTCCCATCCTTTTACACTGTCCATTAAAGTATAAGAGTCCCATGTGGATTTTTGTCGAAAATGAGTTAATTATCTGCCACCCCAACTACTAGGGTTCGTCGCGGTGCGGATGTGGGCGGTAAATGGATTGTCCGCACCGCAACCGAAAAAAAATAATAAAACCGCACCGCTTACCGCACTTTATTTACCGCACCGCACCGCGCGGTAATGCGGTAAATGCGGTAAGATTTTTATATTTTTAAAAATAGTGTTGAAAAATTGTACATTTGTGTAACCATATACCGTAAAACGTGGTATCTTTGATCACCGGGGTAAATTTGATGAAATGAGATTTTTTTCAGTAACGTACGATAAGATGATTCCTGCGAACAAAATTATCGAAACAAAATTCGAATCATATTCTCAACATGTTCAGCATCTACCGGCTTTTAATGTATCTTTTATGAACACAAATTCCAATTGAAAATGATACATTTTTCATGCATCGTTTTAATCTGTTCAAACAATTGCTTGTATATTAATGAAATCAACCAACTTCAACTGAACTGATCACTTTTTTAGAAACCGTAAATACAGGGTTACCAGATAGGCTAAGAGTAAAATAAGGACATCCTTTATCTTTACCGAGGCTAACAAATTTTGCTCATCTGCTTGCAGTTTTGACTAAAACTAAGGACATTTGAAGTAAAATTAAGGACACTTTCCCAAATCATCCAAATTAAGGACATGTCCTTTAAAATAAGGACGGTTGGTAACCCTAGTAAATATTTTTGTCCAATAATTTATTTAAAAAATCCGAGATTTTTATTGCTAACTATTTTATTTCGACTATTTTCCCAGAAATTTCGATAAAAATCGTCCGTATCCTTTCAGGCAATTTTGTTTTTTGCGAGACTATATCGGGCTATGAAATCGCCTGCAGATATGCAATTTACACAACATTTGGAGCGTTATTTCTTATTTCGATACACATATTTTGATGATCAAAGTTACCCCGAGAACAACGAATGAAAATTTACACCAAATTTAATTTAGACGTTTTCAATCTATGGGTACCAGTACTTGTTTTACAAATGCAAACATTTACATCTACCTGATTTGAAGAAAGTTATTCGAAAAATATAGAAAAATTGATCAATTTTCCCCCGTTTTACGGTAGCATACTTTTTGAGAAAGAGTCCAATAAAATTGACTGCAGAAAAATTCACACTGAATTTACACAGCAATCAAAGAAGATAGAAATACGATGTTGATGAACGAATGATGGAATAATCATCCTAATTTAGACCCCTACTTATTTTGAAAGCTTTCATACATTTGTATCCTTTACTGCCAATTACTCCAAATTCGTTTGGTTTGATGAAGATAATTGTATTCTTTGGGTTGTATTTAAGTACCAGCATAATTAGTTCATCTCTAATTCCTTTAAATTAGTCAAAATTCACAGTTGAAAAATTGATATCGAAAACGATTCATAACTCCACGATTTCCAACAGAAATCGGGAGAAGTGCTGCACTTTTAAATTGGATTAAAGAGTAAAAATTTATTGTTTTTAATGATCTAATAATTTTATCTCTATTTGAATCTTGCATTTTATGTATTTGAAATGGTTAGTTTGTGAAGTTTTACTTAGAAGTATAAAATAACTAGTCCAAAATATGTCGTAAAAATAATAGCGTCAAAATATTTCGGACGCAGCTAGATTTTCTTTCGTATAGCAGTTTGTTTATCAATTTAGAATAATCAAAATTATCACATTATCCATTTTTTTTGCGGTGCGGTTGCGGTAAAACCGCGCGGTAAAAGCTCTTTCCCGCACTGCATCTGCAGGAAAAAGTGTCTCACCGCACCGCAGATTTTGCGGTGCGGGTGTGGTAATTACCGCGCGGTTACCGCAACCGTGGTAATTACCGGAACCGCGACGAACCCTGCCAACTACAACCCATGACACCCTCAACTTTGCACGCTTATAACTTTGTCAGTTTTTGTTGGATTGACTTGCCGTCTTCACGAGTCGATTTGTTGTTACAAAAGGTTTTTAATTATTCTCACGGAAAACATTGATCGATTACAGCGCCACCTACATCTGAAAATGTGAAACTGATGCGTTTCTCCATACATTTGGTCAAAGTGATTTAAGGTATTTTGGGCCAGGCTAGCGTGTATTGATGAAAAAAATTGTATGACATGTCATAATCGTGCATGGAAAATTTTCCATACAAATAAAGCGTCAATTATTAACTTTTGTTCATATCTTTGGTTTAATTTGGTCTATAAACAATCGGTATTTTGAAGTGCATTTGAAGGAAATGAGTCAGGGAATCTAGAAAAATTAGTTATTTCTGGATACAGTGTTGCCAAATTGGCAATATTTCCAGTTTAAAGCTAAAGCTGCGTTTTTCTCCCAATGCACCCAGGTTTTTTTACGCGGGGGATACGTAACGCGTAAAAAAACCGCGTTGATTGGAAAATCCGCGTTAATTGGAAAAACCGCGTTAATTGGAAAATCCGCGTAAAAAACCGCGTTAATTCGAAAATCCGCGTAAAAAAAACTCTCGCAAATGAATTAGAATATTTTTGGAAGTTTTTTTTGCGCGGATTTCGCAATTAACACGATTTTTGCAAAAAATATTCTAAGTCATTTTGAATGCAATTTCGGGAAGATGGAAGAGACGGGTCTGGAAGACTCCTTATGGCCCACACCCCAACAATATGGGTATTGTCGGAATGTTATTGAAGAGTAGGTACCAGAAATTGATTTTTGACGCGAAATTCGGTTCGGTTTAGCGAAATTCGCTGTAACCCAATCAAGTGTAGGTGCCAGAAATAAATAAATCTGCACCTTCCCCGCAATGTTTTCCATGAAAATTGATTTTTGGCGCCATTTTCAAATCCCAAATGGCGCCTTCCGGCTTAGCGAGATTCTCTACAACTCAATCAACATGAGTATTTTCGGAATGGTTTTGACGAGTAGTAGACAAACGGTTGGCGTCATTTTAAAATTCTAGATGGCGACTTCCGGTTTACCGAAATTCCCGCATGAAAAATTTGGGCAATCATCTAAATCACCCTCAAATATAAGATCTAAGCATAAACCAGCAAAATGCAAAATATTTTTATGTGTTCATCCAGGAAAGTGCGGTGAGAATGGAAGAGAGAGAAGAAAGAGACGTATGTGGTGTGAGTTGGGGGTTTGAATTTATTAAAATTAAACATATTGCTTAAATTTAAGTAAATTCAACTGTTTAATTAAACTATTTGTACTACAACTTCAACTTCCAAAAATACCAATATTGATGGGGTTATAGCGAATTTCGCGAAATCGGAGATCGCCATCTTGGATTTAAAAATGGCGTCAAAAATAATTTTTTGGAACCTACTCGTTAAGATCATTCCAAAAACACTCATATTGACTGGGTTATAGTGAATGTGGCTAACCCGGAAATCTCCATCTTGGAATTCAAAATGGCGTCAAACATCGATCTTTGTCTACTACTGGTCAAGACCATTCCGCAAATACCCATATTGATTGGGTTATAGAGAATTTCGCTAAACGGGAAGTCGCCACCTTGGATTTCAAAATGGCGCCAAACATAAATTTCTGGTACCTACTCTTCAAGACCATTCCGACAATACCCATATTGCATGGGTTGTAGGGAATTTCCGCTAAACCGGATGTCGCCATCTTGGTTTTCAAAATGGCGTCAAACATAAATTTTCTAGCACCTACTTGTCAATACCGTTTCGAAAATCCCCTGTCTCCTGTGAATTTGGTGTCGAAGCTGTTTGGACGAAGATTACCACATCGATGAAGTGCTACTTTATTTGCGCTCTTTACATTCCTCCTGAAAAACGTCTTGACTGCAATATTATGCAGCTCCATCTAGACTCTATAGAAAGCATTTCTTCACAGGCAAATGCAAACGATGCGATGACAGTGCTTGGTGATTTCAACCAACCAGGATTTATGTGGGTGGCCTCTGAGCGTGGATACGCTTACCCTAGCCCGTCATCCTCGACAACTACTACTGCCAGCCCTTTACTACTGGAAGGGATGGCTTTCCACGGACTAAATCAAGTAAACACGATCTCCAACCACCAATCTCGTTTTCTGGCTTCGTCTTCGTAAATGAGATTGCTCTGCCTGAGTGTTCTGTGAGTGAAGCTTCTAATGTGATCGTTCCTTTGGATAACTATCATCCCGCTTTAGAAATAAGAATTTCTACCAATATCACCCTGCAATATGAAGAAGCTTTAGTTGCGGATCGTCGTAATTTTCGCAAAACTGATCTAGCTACATTGCGCCGCTCCCTGTTGTTGATCGACTGGAGTGTACTACTTGATCATGTGGATGTAGATGCTGCAGTTGACCTTTACAACCGACTACTGCTAGACTGTGTTGAAATATCCGTGCCTAAATGCCAACCTCCTAGGAAGCCTCCATGGTCTAACGCCATGCTTCGGAATCTAAAACGTACTCATGCCAAAGCTCTTCGAGCGTACACTAATCGACGATGTCCTTTTCTCAAGCACTTCTTTGCAATAGCCAGTAATGACTGTCGTAGTTACAATAAACTGCTGTACAACAAACGATATGTGAACCGCATTCAACAAAACTTACGAAGAAATCCGAAAGGCTTTTGGTCTTTCGTTATTCTATTCTATTCTATTCTAACCCTTACACAGCCAGTATTGAAAAGCATCCTGGAAAGCACTGCAGTTAGTCTGTACTGTTTTTCTTGTCAATATTAATATTTGAAGCATATTTTCATATGTCGCAAATATTAAAACGGCCAGGCCTACTGTGCAGAGTTGGGTTTGAAGATGTTTCAAAATAAGACGGCAACTAATGGATAATTTAATTAACGAATTGTTTTGAATCTTAAAGGAGGAAGAAACGAGGACAACCGTACCGACCGTTTCAGTTTAAAGGAAATATAATAAATCGTTGGGAGTGACTTGGCTAAGAAGATTAATGTCACTCCTTTGGTCCTTTGGGATGGGACAGAGGTATTTACACCTTGCCCTGGCTAATAAGCCTAGGTTAAAGCGCCTTTACTCGCTCTCAAATTTACCGTCCCGAGTCAGATAAGAATATTAACAATAACTACATAATTCCGAAGAATTTGGAAGTAAGTGCAGACATTATTATCTTTTCACTAGAGACAGGCGATCCACGTATCCTAATCCATGACACAGTTCGTATAATGCCCTGATGCACCCTCCCTGCCCAAATATTGAAATAAATAAATATCATGGATTATAACGAATCTTAGGGATGTACTTTAGATAGTAAAAAAATGAAATACTTAGAAGGATTTTTTTTTACATTTTAACGACATTCAACCAGCTAGAAACCAGGTAGGGAAAGTTATGAAAATTAGAGCCATAGCACTCAAGTGAGAGCAAGGATGCGAAGTAAACAGATCGGAAAACTAGAAGCGGCAGGGCCACTAGAACAGGCTCAATATCGTACGGGCTTAATTTTTGTCCCCTGCCAATGAGGGTCGAGCCTAGGCGCACAACCACGAATCACCCGAGCTCACCAGCATGTGCCCCGGCAGAGACAGACGTGTCCATCTTTACCGTGACAACCGACATGGTAAAGATGGACATGTCCATCTCCACCAGGACACACGCCAGTGAACCCGGGTGACTCGCAGCTATGCCGCCCAATCCCGACCCTCATCATAAAAAAGGGAAAAAAACTTAGAAGGAATAAAATCGCCTACCACTATGGAAAAAATGACATAACAATTTGTAGGTAGAAACAATATAATCAGAACGATCTCACCGGTAATTGCAGATAAATCACACTGCCTTGTGACCCTGTCGGCGTAGGTTGTGGATTGATGTTTCGCTTCTGATGACGAGTCAGTCTTGCTGCTGGAACTTGCTGGTGCTAATCCACTAGCCGCGATGTATATTGCAGCCACAACTGGGGTCTTTCGGTGGCGTTAACAGCGTTGATTTTGACAACTAACTCCAGAAATGGCCCAATATTGGCGAGTGTGGAATGAAAATCCATATCCGGAATAATATTTTGCTTCACTTGTTCTTTTGCTATCACTAAATATACAAGTTCTTGGGAATGAAAAATTACGCGTCAAACGAAACAACGCGTCCGTTCTCGAACACAGCCTCGAAAGGCTTTTGGGCTTTCGTTAACACGAAAAGAAAAGAAACTGGCCTCCCATCTAAGATGGTTTACAATGACGAAATAGCGACTACGACTGCGGCAAAATGCTCACTATTTGCCAGTTACTTCTCGGGTGTTTTAACGACTGATGTGCCATCTGTAATCGAGCTCGAAAATGCGGTTCGTGATGTTCCTGTTGACGCTGTGGACATGGATGTATTCACAATTTCAGAACAATCGGTTCTCTCTGCAATTCGGAAAACTAAATCGTCGTTTGCTCCAGAACTAAGTGCTATACCCTCTGCTATACTGAAAAAATGTTCCGATATTTTAGCGATCACACTGGCACACCTTTTCAATATGTCACTTCAACAGCATAAATTTCCTAATGAATGGAAGTGTTCGGTGATGTTCCCGGTGTTCAAAAAAGGTGACAAATCCAATATCGAAAACTACCGTGGTATTACTTTATTGCGAGTCGAGTCGAAGGTTTTCGAATCGCTCATCAACGAGGCGCTGTTTTCAGCTTGTCGGCACTACATTAGCACTTGTCAGCACGGTTTTTCCCCCGGTAGATCGGTTGAGACGAACCTGGTCTCTTTCACGTCTTCTGCACAGAACAAATGTGCAAACAACTGCAGGTGGACACGATCTACACTGATCTTAAGGCTGCGTTTGACACTGTTAACCATGAAATACTGTTAACGAAGCTTGCTAAACTTGGATGCACTGCCCGATTCTGCCGTTGGCTGCGATCATACCTTATTCACCGTGAAGTCGTTGTCCAAATTGGTGACAATGTATCTGAATCCTTTTCCAACCATTCTGGAGTTCCTCAAGGTAGTACGCTTGGTCCGTTACTGTTTACACTGTTCGTGAATGATGTGGTTTTCATCTTGATGCGTGGAGGAAAACTGTTCTTTGCTGACGACTTGAAAATATTTCTAGTTATAAAGAAAGAAGCCGATTGCCGTGAGCTACAGTATCTCGTTGATACCTTCTACAGTTGGTGTAAAAGAAACATGATGGTTCTTAGTGTTGCTAAATGCTTTGTTATCAGCTTTCATCGAACGAGGAACATGTTTACATTCAACTACAACATCGCTGGAGCTCAGCTGCAACGCGTTGACCATGTAAAAGATTTGGGCGTCATCCTAGATGAAAGGCTAACATACACCTATCACTTCTCAGCGATCATTGACAAAGCTAATCGTCTACTAGGTTTCATGTTCAAAATATCCAATGAATTCTGGGATCCTTTATGTTTCAAAGCTTTATACTGTTCACTGGTGCGCTCACAGCTGGAATTCGCGAACATCGTATGGTGTCCCTACCATGCAACTTGGAGCCAAAGAATTGAAACCGTCCAGCGCAGATTCATACGATATGCGTTACGTCAATTGAATTCGTTGAACTTGCCACCATATGAAGACCGTTGTCGATTGTTAGGACTACACACCTTAAAAGACCGTAGGCACGCCTCGCAAGCCACCTTCGTATCTAAGCTTCTTCTGGCTGAATATGATGTTCCCGATCTCCTATCGCAAATTAACCTGTACGCTCCAACCCGTGTCCTTCGTCCTCGAACACTGCTACAGACTGAAATGTGCAGCACTAACTACGCTGCCAATAGCCCAATGTTAGCAATGGTCCGTCGCTTCAACGATTTTACCGACATCTTCGACTTCGTCATTAATTCTGCACAGTTTCGGAACCGTTTGTTCTCACTTTAGGTTAACTATGTATAGTTTAGTCATAGTTATAGTTCATTAAGACTCAGTGTCAGATGGACTGAAATTGTTTAAATACAAAAACAAAAAATACAAAAACAAAAACTCAGTTGATTTAAAAACGATTGTTTGATGCAACTACCTGGGCTAGTTTCTAGGTTCTCAATCGAAAACGACATAAGAGTAAAACTTTCTATAGCCTGCTATAATCAATTTATAAAATAAAAATATTATTTTAAAATCACCCACAAATAAATATTAACTTTGGGTTTGGAAACAATGAACACTCACAATCTCTGTCATACAACACTCATGGCCTTTTCACAATCTGTACAAGATTTTTGTTCGCAATCTTCAAGGAGACAGTCATATTCAACTGTAGTTCTTCCATTATCAGTGGGGACTGGAATCGGTATGCTCGCAACAGATGGCACATCATGATCTTCATTGACATGAGTCCATATTTGTAGCCGATGCAGTTCCGAGGTCCACCGCTGAAAGGCAGGTAAGTGTACGGATGACGTTGCGCTGCTCGTTCCGGAAGGAAATTATCCGGATCGAATCTTTCCACCTGTGAGCCCCAGTACTTAGCATTGCGATGCACATTGAATATACCCAATACGATGGTGGTACCTACGGGAAGCGTAGTTTTGGCTGTAAGTATCAATAGTTAGGAATTAATTTGAAACGACTATTTTCACAGTTTCCATTACATATTTTGGTAGGTGCGGTGCACGTTCTACCAATTACGGGTCCGACCGGAAACAGACGCATTGTTTCTTTGATGACCATCTCGGTATAGTTCAAATGCGCAAGGTGTTCATTGTGCACAGGTCTGGATGGATCACGAGAGCCGATGACGTTCACGATTTCGTTATACACTTTTTGTGGAATGTCTTCGTGGATGCCCAGCATCAGCATCACGTGTGAGAGGGTCAGAGCGGATGTCTCACTACCGGCCGCGATAATAGTGTCCAGCTCATCTCGAATGTCAGCTTCATCAAAAATATCAGTCTCTTCTGCTAGTCGCAGGATCTGATCAATATATATCTGAGGTTTTTTTGTGGTCCTCAACAACCACCTCGGAGGTTTTGGATTTACTTCTTTCTTCTTGCTTTAGTTTCAAAGCTTTGCGTGACATTTTGTAAGCCTTCTCGTAATTCTCCTTCTCAGATCGGAAGTATTTAGTTTTTTCGTAGATGAAATCTGGATGCAACCAGATTTTATACAAGCGGTGATTCATTAGCTCACATATTCTGAAAGCAAGAAAGTCGTTAGCATTAATCATTTACAATTGACACGAACCAACTCTTCGACTGTTCTTATGTATTCAGTTCCCTCGTCGCTCTGCAAGTCCATGTCGACTCCTAAAGTGGTAGCTGACAATTGAAATGAACAACCTGTTTGTACAAAAATATTCAACTTTAACATATTCCATCTTACCGCAAATCATATCTAAAGTACACCTTGCAATATCTTCTTTGATATCAAAAATTTCCTGTCCCTGATGCTTCTCAATTCTTTGCACTAAAATTGCGCTCTTCGTATTAAATATTGACACAAAACTGGCTAAAATAGCTGGACTAAAACACGGCGATAGCAGCTTTCGGTGAACTTTCCAAACACTTGCTGGTGACGAAAATAAACCCTTCTCACAGCGGAAGAATCGATAGAGGTCCGCCTTTTCCAAACAATTCGGCGAGTTCAGCACCTCCTGCAAGTCTTCAGGGTTGTCGATGAACACCATAAACTGATGGCCCAGCCAGGCCCGGCACGGCGAAGGATACGTTTTGGTAATGTCATTAATGATTGCGAATTGTTCTTCGTTACTCTTGCCAATGAATAGATGACCGCAGCCGATGAACGGGTATTGCTTCGGTCCCTCCAGATCAGCCGAGATGCGATCGAAACGACGATTGCGCCAGCGAAATATGAGATATGCTACGACCGGAAGTAGCAGCGGTACTACTACAAAGTGCCACAATAAGACCATTTTCGCACAAGAAGGTGACTTGAGAAAGCAGTTCAACTGGGATGTAGGGGTTTATATAAATTTATTCAGATTGAATAACCCTTACAGAGGCGTTGCTAGAAAGAAACAGGAATATAGGTTTAGGGTATTGTCTATAACACTGTTCATAAACAAACAGATTTTTTTGAATTTTTTTGCTTATGATTATTCGTTTGAAATATAAATTAAACTAGTATTCGAAAAGTGCGAATTCAATTGAATTGATTGTGGTACTTTTTGAAAGTCGTCGCACTGCAAGTGACACAGTTATCGTTGTCACGCAGGGATACTTTCAAAAATTGGTTTTTCATCGTTTTCGTGTACGGGCTGAGAAAATTGCAGCGTTACCTTACTTTCCGTAATCTACTGTTGGAATCGGTCGAAATGATGCTTGTTTTTTATGCACAATTGATTGAAACAATTTTCCCGGTACAATTGGAAACAGAATTTTCCCAAGCACCTAGGAAATGTAAAATGTGCTGAGAATCTAAATCTTCGCAACATGAACTAAATAGCTACCTAGCCGTATTTTTTTCTTCTGTGATCGGGCGCAACTTTTTAGTTGTCTGTATTTACAAATGCTCTGTAATTTGTTTCATACATAAAATTACACGATTAACCTTCAAACTACCAAGCCCTCTTCGATACACCAAAATCGACGTTCAATTGGCCATAACTTTTTTTCTGTTTAATCGATTTTGATGCAGTTTTTTGCCAAAGAACCGGAAATTATTCCAATTTTCGAAAATGCGTTTAAAATCGTATTCGGAGCTACGACCCCGGAGTAAATCCAGATTGCAGTGGGGTACCAACTTTTGGTCATTTTCAGTTTTTCATAAATATTTTCAAAACAACGCTAGAATTCAACATTTTTCGACAAGAATTTGTCAGAAATTTTCTTACATAATAATTGCATTTCATATATTAGTAATACGAATTGGCCAGTTCCAAAAAGCGGCCATTCATGACCTTACATTGCATATGCTTTATTATAACAGAAACACTAATTTATTTCAACAAATCTTATCAGATCGTCTACTTAGTATAGCAAGCAATTAATTCAATAAAGGTTTAATATAGATTTGCCACTTTCTGACCAGTTCCGGGAATTCCGGAACACGGTTCCCAGGTCAAATTTTATTTTTATGATAATCATAGCATGCGGCACATCAAAAAACATCAACTCGATGATCTGTGAAGAATGCAATCATATACGAAGGCATCCGTACACATGTGGACCATTAATGACCAGTTCCGGGAATTTCGGAATAGGTTCCCAGGACAAATTTTATTTTAATGATAATCGTGGTATGCGGCACATCGAAAAACATCAACTCGATGATCTATGAAGAATGTAACCATATACGAAGGCATCCGGACACATACGGACACTTGATGGCCGGTTCTGGGATATCCGGTACACGGTTCCCAGGTCAAAATTTATTTTTATAATTGTGGCATGCGGCACATCAAAAAACATCAACTCGATGAACTGTAAAGAATGCAATCATATACGAAGGCATCCGTACACTTTTGGACCATTGATGACCAGTTACGGGAATTCAGGAACACGGTTCCCGGGTCAAATTTTATTTTTAGGATAATCATGGCATGCGGCACATCAAAAAACATCAACTCGATAATCTATGAAGAGTGAAATCATATACGAAGGCATCCGGATACATACGGACACTTGATGGAGAGTTTCGGGAACTCCGGAACACGGTTCCCAGGACGAATTTTATTTTTATGATAATCGTGGCATAAGGCACATAAAAAATATCAACTCTATGATCTATGAAGAATGCAATCATATACGAAGGCATCTGGATACATATGGACACTTGATGAAGAGTTCCGGGAAATCCGGAACCCCTTCCCAGGACGAATTTTATTTTTATGATAATCATGGAATGAGGCACATCAAAAAACATCAACTCGAAGATCTATGAAGAATGCAATCATATACGAAGGTATCCGGACACATACGGACACTTGATGACCAGTTCCGGGAATTCCGGAACATAGCATGCGGCACATCAAAGAACATCAACTCGATAAGCCATGAAGAATGCAATCATATACGAAGGCATCCGTACACATGTGGGCCATTGATGACCAGTTCCGGGAATTCCGGAATACGGTTCCTAGGACAAATTTTATTTTTATGATAATCGTGGCATGCGGCACATAAAAAAAACATCAACTCGATGATCTATGAAGAATGCAATCATGTATGAAGACATCCGTACACATGTAGACACTTGATGACCAGTTCCAGGAATTCCGGAACATGGTTCCCAGGTTAAATTTTATTTTTATGATGATCGTGGCATGTGGAACATCAAAAAACATCAACTCGATGATCTATGAAGAATGCAATCATGTATGAAGACATCCGTACACATGCGGACACATGATGCCCGGTTCCGAGAATTCCGGAGTACGGTTCCGAGGACGAATTTCGTTTTTTATGATAATCATGGCATGAGGCACATCAAAAAACGTCAAGTCGAAGATCTATGAAGAATGCAATTATATACGAAGGTATCCTGACACATACGGTCACATCAACTCGATGATCTATGAAGAATACGAAGGCATCGATACAAGCGGACACTTGATGACCGGTTTCAGGAATTCCGGAACACGGTTCCCGGGTCGAATTTTGTTTTCCATGATGAGCATGATAATATATGAAGGCATCCGGACACATGATTCTCAGTTCCGGGAATTCCGGAACACAGTTCACAGTACGAAATTTTTTATTCGATTTTTTTGTTTTTGAGTTGAGCTATGCGGTTCATCAAAAAACATCTACTCGATGATCTACGAAGAAAGCAGTCATCCAGACACATACGGACATTTGATGGCCGGTTCCGTGAATTCCGGAACACGCTTTATTTTCCTTTCGTTAAGGAACGATTGCTAATGGTCTGTGAAACCGTAGTACACAAAACAAATACTCTGGAGTAGAAAAGCATTTGTTTTGTTGCTCATAAGCTGTGCGGATTATAGCAGACGCATGTGAGTGTGTCATCGCTCCAAATTTGGGCTCCTATCACAACATGTCCCGTATAAACTTAATGTCACTCCTGAATACCATGTCTACAAACATGTCTAGTATGAATAAGAAAATCGGAGACAAATAACTGTATTGTGGCGATTTGTGGTTACTTATACTGTGACATTTTACTTATGAGTTTCTTATTTGACTTCCCACAAATTTCAGCATTGATCATGATCGCTGAGAAATATTTTCCTAAAAAGGCAAATCAAATTGGCACTAAAAATGGGGTAAAGATGAGGTTGAGAAGCTGAACGATAATATTTTTTAACCACTCCAACGGGGAAAAAATATCGTTCATCACGCATATGAAGTTTACTATTCCATTGTATGGTATTGGTGATGTTATAGTTATAGGAGTAGAGGGTAAAGCCGACGCAAAAAAACAAAATGTCAATAATGTGGGTTGAGAGAGGGGTGTGGTGGTAAAAAAAAGACTATTCAATTCTATTTTATCTTTTTGTGGTTCGTTGATATTTGCACTCAATCACTGTGTGCGAATTACTGCATGTGCATGAGGATGACTTTTGGACAAGAGAGCGTTAGCTCAAAATCAAAAAATGCGACCGCGCTATTTTGGGTAAAACTTAAAAAAATAAGTTACGTAACGGAGTGTAGTATCAAGGCTTTGCTTTAAATACATTACAGATCTTACAGAAAAATTTATCGGCCAAGGAGCCGTATTCTGGAATCCACGGAACCACAACATCAATAGACCGCATGTGTCCGGATGTCTTCATATATGGCTGCTTTCCTCGTAAATCATCGAATTGATTTGTTTGGTTATGTTACTCTCCATCAAGTGTCCGTATGTATCCGATTGCATTCGTATATGATTGCATTCTTCATAGATCAGCGAGTTGATGTTTTTTGATATGCCGCATGCCACGATTATCATAAAAATAAAATTCATCCTGGGAACCGTGTTCCGGAATTCCCGGAACTCTCCATCAAGTGTCCATATGTGTCCGGTTGCCTTCAATATGATTGCATTTTTCATAGATCTTCGAGTTGATGCTTTTTTATGTGCCTCATTCCATGATTATCATAAAAATAAAATTCGTCCTGGGAACCGTGTTCCGGAATACCCGAAACTCTCCATCAAGTTCCGTATGTATCCGGATGCCTTCGTATATGATTGCACTCTTCATAGATTATCGATTTGATGTTTTTTGATGTGCCGCATGCCATGAGTATCATAAAAATAAAATTTGACCTAGGAACCATGTTCCGGAATTACCGGAACTGGTCATCAAGTGTCTACATGTGTCCGGATACCTTCGTATATGATTGCATTCTTCATAGATCATCGAGTTGATGTTTTTTGATGTGCCGCATGCCATGATTATCATAAAAAAATTTGACACGGGAACCGTGTTCCGGAATTCTCGGAACTGGTCATCAAGTGTCTACATGTGTCCGGATGCCTTCGAATGTGATTGCATTCTTCATAGATCATCGAGTTGATGATTTTTGATGTGTCGTATTCCACAATTATCATAAAAAATAAATTTCGTGCTGGGAACCGTGTTCCGAAATTCCCGGAACTGGTTAGAAAGTGGCAAATCTATATTAAACCTTTATTGAATTAATTGCTTGCTATACTAAGTGGACGATCTGATAAGATTTGTTGAAATAAATTATTGTTTCTGTTATAATAAAGCATATGCAATGTAAGCTCATGAATGGCCACTTTTGGGAACTGGCCAATTCGTATTACTAATATATGAAGTGCAATTATTATGCAAGAAGGTCAATTCTGACAAATTCTTGTCGAAAAATGTTGAATTCTAGCGTTGGTTTGAAAATATGCATGAAAAACTGAAAATGGCCAAAAGTTGGTACCCCACTGCAATCTGGATTTACTCCGGGGTCGTAGCTCCAAATACGATTTTTAACGTTTTTTCGAAAATTGGAATAATTTCCGGTTCTTTTGCAAAAAACTGCATCAAAATCGATTAAACAGAAAAAAAAGTTATGGCAAAAAGAACGTCGATTTTGGTGTATGGAAGAGGGCTTGGTAGTTTGAAGGTTAACAGAGAATTGCTTGAGAGAGGTTGTCAGGGGGCATGGTGTTTATCTGGATATTCAATGGTCTTTTAGAAATATATACTGGCATATTGTAGCCAGGGTCTGAATAACCTCTTTTTCTTGCGAAAACAAAAATGAGACTACGACAAAGCGAGCGTGTAAATTTAATTTTATTGTATCCTCTACATACTCATTTTCGCTTTGAAATTGACAACGATATTAGCACCTTCGATGTTGAACATAGTGCGAAAATAAACTAGTAACGATATTTAGGTACACCCAGTTTTTTTTACGCGGGGGATACGTACCGCGTAAAAAAACCGCGTGAGAAAAAACCGCGTTAATTGGAAAATCCGCGTAAAAAACCGCGTTAATTGGAAAATCCGCGTAAAAAAACCGCGTTAATTCGAAAATCCGCGCAAAAAAAAAACTCTCAGCAAAAGACTTTTTAGAATATTTTTAGAAGTTTTTTTTGCGCGGATTTCGCAATTAACATGGTTTTTGCAAAAAATATTCTAAGTCTTTTTGAATGCAAAAGACTTAAAAGATTTCCGGAAAGATGGAAGAGACGGGTCGGGAAGACTCGCTCCCCAACAATATGGGTATTTTCGGAATGGTCTTGAAGAGTAGGTGCCAGAAATTAATTTTTGACTTAATTTTGAAATCAAAGATGGCGACTTCCGGTTTAGCGAAATTCGCTATAACCCAATCAATATGGGTATTTTCAGAATGGTCTTGACGAGTAGGTGCCAGAAATAAATAAATATGCACCTTCCCCGAAAAGTTTTCCATGAAAATTGATTTTTGGCGCCATTTTCAAATCCCAAATCGCGGCTTCCGGTTTCGCGAGATTCTCTACAACTCAATCAATATGAGCCTTTTCGGAATGGTTTTGACGAGTAGCAGACAAGCGTCGATGTTTGCCGTCATTTTAAAATTCTAGATGGCGACTTCCGGTTTACCGAAATTCTCGTATGAAAAAATTTGGGCAATCATATACATCACCCTCAAATATAAGATCTAATCATAAACCAGCAAAATTCAAAATATTTTTATGTGTTCATCCAGGAAAGTGCGGTGATAATGGAAGAGAGAGAAGAAAGAGACGTATGTGGTGTGAGTTGGGGGTTTGAATTTATTCAAATTAAACATATTGCTTAAATTTAAGTAAATTCAACTGTTTAATTAAAACTATTTGTACTACAACTTCAACTTCCAAAAATACCAATATTGATTGGGTTATAGCGAATTTCGCGAAATCGGAGATCGCCACCTTGGATTTCAAAATGGCGCAAAACATAAATTTCTGGTACCTACTCGTTAAGACCATTCCGATAATACCCATATTGCATGGGTTGTAGGGAATTTCCGCTAAACCGGATGTCGCCATCTTGGATTTAAAAATGACGTCAAACATAAAGTTCTAGCACCTACTTGTCAATACCATTCCGAAAATATCCATATTAATTGGGTTATAGCGAATTTCGCTAAACCGGAAGTTGCCATTTTCGATTTCAAAATCGAAATATTTTCTGGATAAAGCACAGAAATTATATGCCAGAGTTGCCTGTGTTAGTGTCCTGATCAGTTTCCTCCATGTACATTTGTTATTTAATTTGCAGTTATAATTTATGGAACCAAACTGTATTTAGTTTACCATCTAAGTCTAGTTTGACCATTCCGAGACATCGTTTCGTTCTTCGCATTATGTTTTTAAAAAATCCAGAAAAAATATCTTCTTTTTAACATTCTTCATGTTAAGTTCACAACGAACTGAAAATTAGATAATTTTTCACCCAAAATTTACTGAATACCTTCCCAAAATTTACTAAAAATTTACCCAAAATTTACTAAATACTTCGTTCGGTGAAAAGTAAAAATGAGTAATATGCACAAAAACATCGCACCGCAATCAGAACTCTCACAAATTGCAATCCGAATTCTTTCGGCTGGTGGTTGATTCGCAGCAAGAAACGCAATCGACTTAGCTCAGCTTGTGTTGGAAAGCTATTTAAATACAAAATTGGGAAATAAATGTTGGATCAGCGATCAGACAATGATTATATCGAGAAAGACTTATCAAAATTTTCAGATTCAAACCAATCTTAATGACAATAATGCTCATAAATCAAAAAAATACATTAATTTTTCATTATTAAAACATCAAAAACTCAAACAACCTAAACATCCCATGAAAAAACCGTTTTAACCGGGAAAGAAACCTTGGGTTTTTTCCCCGAAAATTATAAAAACCCGATTTGGTACATCACTGTAAGCCATAATTTTATAAACGCACAACATTATACTACGTTCACACTACGAGTTAAAGCGTGTTTTAACGCTATCTATAACATTTTACTTGTTGCTAATTATAATAACGTATTTTAACTCTGTAGTCTGAACATAGTATTAAAGTCAAAAAAGCGCTTCTTTGCACAAGAAGAAATTGATTACGGAATATAAAAGTGAGTGTACACGCATTTTGCACTTATACTCATCATGTTCCTTGTATGTATCAAGCTACCCAATCAGTTTATCTGGCTGAAAATCTAACGTAAATATAAATACTCTATTGTACTTAACAGTCTCGTTTCTGTATCAAATGTTCTTCGAGTATGATTAAATTTTTGGTTCAACCTTTCAAATGAAATTAAAGGAAAACGTGTTAATCTATGTAAATGGAAAATTTTAGAGAGTTCCAAAATCCACTGCATATTTTAATTGTATTATATCTCAGAAATACAGAATACAATCGAACTGCAGTGGTAATAATTTGGTTCCGAAAAAGATTAAAAATAGAAATTGTATAATTCGGATCATATTGAGATACCTTCATAGGAAGCAAATTGAGTTGAACCAAATGTGTACATCGAGCACTATATTTTTCATAACGGAAATTAATCGGGTAAATTGCGTTTCGACTTAGATAGAACGACTTGGCGGCTGGTAGACACCGATTTTCAAAATACCACCCAACTTGGGAGAACGACTTAAGCAACTAGTCGAGGCGGATAGCGAGACACATAAAAGTTAATTTTTTTCTTTTGTGTTAGAAAAATCGCAAAGTTTGCTTAGTTCCACAGCTTATGAGAAAATTTACAAAAATCAAATTTTTAGCACTCTTCCTGTTCACCGGTTTCCATTTGCTAACAAAAATTGCATTTCTGGAACCTGGGAAACTAGTTTGCAACATTATTTAGTCTGTTTCCATTTGTGCAAGATTTTTTGTTGTCCCGGGAGAACTTCCACTTCCACTGAAGTTGGAAATTCCGTACAAATTCCGGACAAATCCGTGTAAGTATTTTTCCGGACACACGACCAAAAATCCGTACTGTCCTCCCAAATTCCATACGGTTGGTCAGCTTAGTTATAGCGAATTTCGCCAAACCGGAAGTCGTCATCTTTGATTTCAAAATGGCGTCAAAATCAGTTTCGAGAACCTACTCCTCAAGACCATTCCGAAAATACCCATATTGTTGGGGTGCGGGCCATAAGGAATCTTCCAGACCCGTCTCTTCAATCTTTCCGAAAATCTTTAAAGTCTTTTGCATTCCGCGCAAATAAAAAAAACTGTCAAAATTCTTCTAAGTTCTTTGCATTTAAAAGGATTTAGGAATTTTTTTGCAGAAAAAAGTCTAAGTCTTTTGCATTCAAAAAGAATATTTTTACAAAAACCGCGTTAATTGGAAAATCCGCGTATAAAAAACCGCGTTAATTGGAAAATCCGCGTAAAAAACCTCGTAAAAAACTGCGCAAAAAAACCGCGTAAAAATACCTGGGTGTATTCAGAATTTATTTCTTCAGCCACGTACGTAGGATTTTATTTTTTTAAAGGTTAGTTTTTTTTAAATAATTTTGTGTCGATTTTTATGACATTCTAATCAATTTTTTTACTAAAAAAGAGCACAATTTCGCGAAAAATCTAAATATCGAAAAAATCCTACGTACGTCGCTTAACCCTCCGGCACTCGCGCCGTTGTATTTTGTGCAACGCCTTCAGAAAATCTACCGAAATCTTCTTTCAGCACCAGCGGCTGCTCATTCGGGGAGCCGTTCGCGCGACTGCCGGAGGGTCAATATTGCTATAAGGCTAACTGCAAATACTTCAGTTTTAAGCTCTAGCTAAAAAGCTACGAGCGATAATTTTCCGGCCGTGGGCCCTTTCTAAAAAGAGGTGTCTACGGGAAAATGCTGCACAACCGCCATCTTGTGACAAAATCATTTGATAAAATTATGTTTTGTACTTCACAACGAGAACTATAAATCCCATTTTACAATATTTCGATACACCTCTTTATTGCGTTTAGGGAAAAAATCCCGATATATGTCTATTTTTTCGTGTTCTACAGTGGTGTAATCCATTAATTGGGTACAACTTTGTAAACCTGAAATTGTCCGGAAAAGTTGTTTAATATTTTAACGAGGCTTGCATTGAATAAAATGACTGCAGCTTGTTTTTTCACACTAAAATGATACGAATTAGGGTGGATATGTTTTGTGCCTTTTCATTACTTGCTATTATTTTCAATAATACAAAATCTAACAAAAAGAAAAATGCAAGTGTTTTTGGAATGAATTTGATGATCTAGTAGCAAATACACAATAAAACATTCTACTTTCGAAAGATGTTGAAAAAATATTGAAGTAATACCAAGCCGAGGATGGATAATATTTTTTTTACATACTGTCGAAACCAATTTTAAGAGGTAAATGGGTTTTTGTAAATGAGTCATAGATTTTTTCTTTCTTTTCGTTACTTGACATTATATAGGGGAGAGAGGGTAACAGTGGATCAGCAGGAACTATTAAACATTCGCAATAAAATCACAATGCATGATCGGAATCGTCTAATTCCCTCATATTTCACAATTTCTAATTCTTTACACGTGTTGCTATATTTTGGAAGAGATCTGATAACTCTATCTCTTTTAATGGATATTTGTTTGTTTTGTGATAGCCAGAGTAAATTTGCAATGATAAACATTATTCCATCTTTATGAATTACCATTCATTGAATAAATGTTTAGTCTATTGCTATTTATAGCAAATTTTATGCTCAACATTTGCCGCGAACAAAGTTTTTTGGTAACTACTCATGGTTCTGTGTGATTTCACAATTTTCATGAATAGACCCATTGGGTAACTGTGAAACGATGGCGTATGGGGAACAGTGATTTTTGTTTGTTTTTGTGATCTGTCTCAAAATGTCAATGGGTTCCGATTTTCCACACTAAATACTACTCATATAGTGCAAAATTAGTAAATTTGGCCAAATTTTGTAGAAATTGTCTCTTATTTCAGGATTGCAGCTAATATGCATATATGGTGGTTCGATGTTACGCGATGATATAGTGGATTCTTTCGTAAACAAACGATTTTCGCCTCAATATAACTTTAATTCAAAGCGTTAGGATCATTCTTCGTCAAAACAAAAGAATAAAATTTATAAGTAGAATATTTCACTATAGATGACATCGTGTTTCATAGTTCCTACCCATGGGGCACACTGATACATTTTACCACCAACTGTTTATTATCCAAAAAATGTTATTTCCCGTGAATTTTACCAGCTGGAAAAAATATATGTATTAGTTAACAACATAGTGGCACTATGTATCACTTTTGATTACACAAATAACATGTATTATCATCAAAATTAAATTGTAGAAAAAATGTGTTTCATTGTTACCCTCTCTCCCCTACATTCAGAAATACATAAATAAAATTTCCAGACGCAATTCGAAAAATGGTGGAAGCTATGAATTGTTTTACATGTTGCGCTTGGAATTCAAAATTTAAAACGAGTCTTTTTTAAGATCATTTCGTCTAAACTGGCATGCGCGACGACTTAAGAACGGCTCAAGCGATTTTAAAGATTAATGATCAAATTAAATGATATCAAATTTTTAATTCAGCACCGAGAAATTTGTAAAACAAATTTATATTGTACTTTTTTAAAACAAATTTGATGGAAAAAATTTAAAATTTGCGAAATTTGTGCAATTTTTGTAAAAATTCTTGTTTTTGAAACAAAAACCTTATTCTACGGAGGAGTTTTTAACAAACTACAACACAACACTTTCAGTCCCAGAATCAATTCTTGAGGCGCAACAATGCACGTCTGCAGCAAAAGGGCGGGTTCCACTTTGAGCAATCATATCTCAGGAATGACTGAATATGTATTAATGAATTGTACACTGTAATTGTACACTGCAATTGTATACTGTAATTGTTTCTAGTAAAGTATAATAGCTATGGTAATATTTAGCTTTGGGCGATGTATAGTGTTTTTTTTAATTCACTCTCAAAGATAAGTCGCTACTTTTAAATATGTGTATCATTGCTTTTATTAAGACGTGGAAAAAAAATATCTGGAACTAATTTCTTAATACTACAGTAATAAATTTAGAATAGGTGTTGGTGCAGAGATCGTTGTATTGAAAGTAGAAATATAGCCGTTTTTTCTTAAAGGGGCGTTATACACCCATCTACCCTGTATATTTACCCCACCCTTATTTGCGATTCTACAACTTTTACGATTCGGAGAGAACCGATATCAATACAACAGCGAGCCTTTGAAATTTAATCGCATGACTAATCTCTTTACGTTTAACCACATTCGCTTTGTCTGATGTTTTTTTTTGTTACTCCCGGCATGCAACACTTAGTCTGTGAAACATTTCCAAGATCAAGCTCAAGTTCAAAGAATACTACCCAGAGCAGCGAGAGACAAACAATATTTATTCGACCAATTAGTTGATACCTGGTGGAAGTATGCAATTAGAAATCTTGTAACTACCCATTAACCGTCACTTGCATACGAGTTGGAACGGTTTTGCCTATTGGAGTGGTGGTTGTGATTCGCATAGGCGGAGGCGGAGATTGCGTAGCAGAATGCAGATTTGTGCGTGAGGTTGGTAGAAGCAAATGTTATATGCACGACCTAGTGCCGTTTAATAGCTGCGTTTTGTCAACAAGTGTTGAAAGTTAATTAAATTCAATTGCGTATGTTCTGCTATCGAGTCGTGTGCTGGCCAGTGATGCATTTGCAATCGTGCTTCGTGTGGCAAGATCAAGCTCCTACACATATCAATTCCATAATTTATTGGTGACGCTTCAAGATTGCTATGCGATACAGTGAAACTTCCAGGGATAATTATCTGATGTTTTATTGCAGCACATAACCATTTGTCATTAAACGATCCTCTTATTTGTACCGCAGAACATCAGTAGAGTTGATGGTCAAGGATTTTCACGAAGTCTTGAGGATTGTAGGTCTAAGGTCAAGATCTGAGATAAAACCATGAAGGGCACAGAATGGTGAGAAATTTTTCATTCTATTTTTATACGGCTCTGAACATTTTGTGTATGATCAATACTTTTTGACAGATAATAGTGTTAATGAACCGCAACGGTCCTACACACACGAAGGGTGATTCTTAGATAGGCAATGGAGGATGATTGTCTAGTAGAATCAGCATCTCTGTTCGACACAACATTTAATGTTCATGTAAAATTAATTCTTATAATTGAATGTTTAAGAATTAATCAGTTAATTGTTGCATGAAACCTCCACCCCTAATATTATGTATCCGACAGATTTTGAAATGAGATATCTAACCGTCTATCACGTAGTTGCCTCGTTAGCTGCGGCGGCGGTGGCGTAGTGATCTTGGTTGCCTTTGATTGGTCGGTATGACTCTCGTTTCACGCGATTATTTGCTAAACATTGCCGGCAACGAGACAAGTTTAAGGGTAGATAAGGGTTATTCGCAAATAATACTATGTTACTTTAAGAATTCCACAAGTCAAACAAAAACACATATCGCGTTCATGTTTCTTCCACCTAACATTATTTGGTTTTGTCATGCATATTTTGAATTTCTCACTGAACGCGTAGCGGAATATGAGAAAAGGCCCTTATGGATGAAAAACCTTGCGAAAATTGTTATGTTTGTAGTTATGTAAGTTTAATGATGCTATACCGTTCGCTCATGGTTCGGTTTGTTTGTCTAGCTCATTAGCTGTCTGGGTCTACTGTAAATGAACTATGTACGCATGGGTAGTTATGTTTTCAACGAGCGAAAGGTTCAACGATATGGTCACTTATTTTCATCGGAAACTCATATGTCTCGTGCTCATTAGTGGATGCATGTAAACCGTTATAAGTGATTAAACTTTGCGTCATGACTTTTGAACTATTTGTTAAATTTGTGCCCTAGTACTGGGTTTGAATGGAAGCGACACAACCGGTAACTAAAATGTATCGGTTGCGTTGTGGAGGGTGGGAGGTCTCGAAAAAGCTAGGTTATTTCCAAGGGGGTGATTAAAATTTTGTGACTTTGGGTAACGTGGGGAACAGGGAGGGCGGTGGTTTGGAAAACGCTAAATAAGACTGCATGTATACTTCTATTCTAATTTGTATTATTTAATCTCAATGGATAATTATGATAGCTGATTTTGGCTTTGTTTGGGAGAATGACGCACTATTTCATAACTTTTAAATTGCCTTAACGTCCTCATCGATACATCAAAATTGACTTTCAACCGGTCGTAGTTTATTTATCATTTTATAGATTGATAAATTTTTGATCTGGTGTTTTTGTTAAAGAACTGGAAATTGTTCCAATTTTGGAGAAAAGCTTTGTAATTGATTTGATGCTGCAAGCCTTATGTGTTGTTGAGCAATGTTGTGTTTATGTTGGACTATCGATTAATCCACATAAAACATCAATAGTGCTTTCAACGCAACGAAGGATTACAACCCGAACTCGCCCGTCACAGTTCTTTCATTCTGAAATTACTGCAGCAGATCAAGTTAAGTACGCTGGGGTCATTCTTGATTCCAAACTAAATTGATCAACTCACATCGATTTCAGAATGAAGAGAGCTTGCATTCCCTTCGGCCAATATAGGCGGGCTCTCAGCAAATTTTGGCGACTCAAACCCAAGAACGTTCAGTAGATCTACACAATAGTGCGTTCACGACAACAGCTACTGCTACTTCATTCAGACATTCTTAAAATTTTGTATGGATAAATCCCTTCGTCCATCGACTGATCTTCGGGAAGTAGTCAGTTAACCAGCGCTTTCAGAATTGGTTGACTAGGTCTTGCGAAGCACGCCAGTTTTGTTTCAATGCGACAGTCGTTTACGATGAGTGACTTTGTCGCATTCGAGGAACCGAGTAGGAAGAGGTTCGGGGTAAGAGCAACATGCGAGTATTTCCCATCGTTCCTTCAATTTTCTACCGATGACGACCTCCATTGGCCCGAATTAGTCGATTCAAACGTGCTTGAATGGAAGGAAGAAAGCCACGAATCGTGCCGGCGGGAGATCGGCATTAATCGAGGCACGTGGGATTGGGCTATCGTTCTTACATCGTTGACATTGTCTTCTGACTTTAGCGTATACAGCAAAAAAAATCTTGTAACTTTGCGTCTTACCAGATGAACATATAAGGAGCGCCTTAATTTACATAAATTTACATTTAATTACATGTAAAAATGTGAGTTGTTCAGCTTTTCCTAGGTCATTCAGTCTGAGTTTTACACCAAAAGAATCACAATCTTTAATTTTACGTATCAGAACATGTAAAAGACCTATTGTCAGACAGAAAAATACGTCGCTACGTTGTTTTAGTCAAATGTGATTGAATAGCTGGGGCTGGGTCCAAAAGGGGCTAACCTACATTTTGCATTTTTTATAGAAAATAGAAAAAACTTCCATATTTCCAAATTAACATTGTTTTTATTGTAAAAATACATTATTTTATTAGTACTTCATTGGCCCATGTTGTCTAGAAAAAATATGATCATTATATGTACTACTTATCAATTCACAAGAATTTTCGTAATTCGGGTGGAGGGGGGGGGGGGGGGTGGTTAACCCCGGGGGTACTTAGAGTCCAAAAGGGGCTAACCCACAATTCACACATCCTTTTCTTATTTTCCGTTTTAGAGTTATGATGGCTTCATTAAAAAGTTGATAACAGCGCCGCCCTAGCGACTGAATTCAGAACTAGTGTGATTAAACCAAATAAAGCGCTAAGTAAGGGTATTTTTTTGGCTAATCAGTCCTGAATTTGACAGCGAAAACAACAATATTGTTTTTACTTCCAACGTTGCAATGGGTTTATTCCACCTTTATCAAGGATTCTAAAGAGAGTTCGTAGTTACTGGAGTGTATATATAAAAATGATTAAAGACAATATTGATTTTAAACTCACAAAAATTTTGTTGTTTTCTTGTTATGTTGAGATTTGTTGAAAAAGTGAACCGTCCTAATATTTTGACAGCGTCAAATAGTGGCTATGGAACTCGTATGTTGTAGTTGTTACAAATATTTAAAAACTATTGCACAATATTACTCACTGCCGTCGTATCTGATGAAATTTTTCTGGGTTAAAATTAACTATCGTTTTTGGGTAAATACTT
This sequence comes from Topomyia yanbarensis, assembly GCF_030247195.1. Classification (NCBI taxonomy): domain Eukaryota; kingdom Metazoa; phylum Arthropoda; class Insecta; order Diptera; family Culicidae; genus Topomyia; species Topomyia yanbarensis. Next base: position 370,588,590 of record NC_080671.1, on the reverse strand, counting down.
GGGAAAAAGCGCTAAGGTTTGTCTGTTAACTCTGCTGTTGAATGTTTGCTACAATTGTGTGTGGTGGTGTTGGTGGTGTCAGTTTTATAGTTGATGATTTTTAATGTATGTAAAATGCCTGCGTATATACAGCTAAGCCCTTCGGTGTATGTGCGTTTGTTGACAGTTTTTTGCTGATTCATTATGTGACACATTTCCAAGATGGGAAGAGCTGTCGTTCGGTGGTGCTGATCTAGCACTTTAACTTTGTTTATATCGAAGTGATGTTGATTCAATATGAATAAACCCATCGCAATGTTGGAAGTAAAAATAGTATTGTTGTTTTCGCTGTCAAATTCTCGACTGATAAGCCGAAAAATACCCTTACAAATAAGCTCGACAGTCAAGAGAAATTTTCAATTATAAAGCGTTAAGTGCCATACAGCAACTCTTCCGGAGACACCATAACTCTATAACGAAAGATAATAATGGATTCCACGTTTTTTAACTTTCCGACCACAATGTACCGCTTTTCTCTTAATCGCCTATTGCTCGGCGATCTTTCAATGTAGAGACATGACACCTTCACGGGAATTTTTAAAAAAATATTCTCAGTAATATAAAATTGTGCAAGAAATATATATTAGATAGAAAATAGCCATACATAGCAAATGTAACGTCAGCGTACAATGCAATCCATTGTGTGGGCCGAAACGTCAACTTACAATGCAATCCAACCAAAAAAGGTATTATATCGAGTTCACCGATATGTGAGCAATAACACAAAATTTACTGAATGCGATTCGATTGACTGTTTTTTCTTAAAACCTCGGAAAACGAACGGGAAAGCTTGAATTTCCATAAGACTCAATGTAGGGTTAGCCCCTTTTAGGCGCCAGCCTTTCATTTTTCATTTTTTCTAAGAGTGTAGCAAACACGTAGCCGCGAAATTTTTATTTCTGGCGGAGTTCATTTATGGTCGTTTAACCAATAGAGTTCTTTGTGTCTTCTGTGGCGTAGTCGCAGAACCGTGTCGTACCATTCATCCTGATGACGCCCCGCTGATCGAGTACGAGCGTTTACTAGTTCAGCTCGCTATTCTTTGGTATTTGCTTATATGGTTCTTTCGGGAACTCCTGTGCCCTACGCAATACTTCTTCTTGGTACGCTTCCAGTTGCGCGTCCCGAGCAAATACTCATTGGTTCGAACACCACATAGCCCCTTGAAAAGACCTTAAACATGGTCCGTGCCAAAATTCACAACCATCAAGACACCATAAACTGGTCTCAATAACCCATAAATACACCAACATATGGTATTTTATATGGGATCTACCGGACCATGGTGATGGTGTTTTCATGGGTTGAACCCATTTCAAACACCCATGTCAAACCTCATGAGCATGGGGGTATTATGGGCTTTTAGTTTGCTCGGGGTGGCAATAAAGGTAGCTCTCTGCCTTCTAAAGCTCTTCTGTTGTTGGTGGACTCGTAACGATCGGCTTCCGTTGGAGTCGGCGATTGCAGTTGGCTAGAAGGTATATACACGGTATTTGGCGGACGTCCAAGAAAATCTGGTCCTTTGAATCATCTATGAGTCATCCGTCTGACCAGCCTATTTAGCGTCATTGGCTACGTTCAACTTGGTAGGCACCCAGGACCATTAATTTATTTTGTGATTTCGAGAATATCGCTAACACGGTACGCAACAAATTGGGAGTACCGTTGATGATCCGAGTCTCCAAACGATCATGCTAATTCTGCGGTGGCACCCGTGTCTTGGCCGAGACTATAACACACTCCACGATACCGTTCTGTATAAAGCGTAGATATGCAGCGTCGGCAAAGCCGTTCTCACTGGCATCGACGTATGTGTGCAGCTGTACTTCAATGTTTAGTCCGAATTCGATAGCATCGCAAGACCGCGATCTGTTCCACTCGCGGTAGAGCCTGCAGCCATTGTTTCCACTTCTCGAACGAAGATTCGCTGATCGGGTCATCCTACTGAACGCTAAATCGCCAAACTTCTTGCAACAGGATCTTCAGGAATACCAGGAAGTTAGCTATCAGCCCAAGTAGGTCGAAGATCGTCATGAGCAGCCGGAGTACTTTTCTTTTTGTAGGATAACGTTGGCCTTCCAGCAGCGCTCGATCATGCCGGCTCCAGCCGACTTTGTTAGGTGAAGGTGTCCGATGATGTACGCTACCACATTCCTGGCACTTTCTCGGTGGTTACCGTGTGAGTGTACGAACTTCACTTCCTGGGCCAAACTTATTACTTGCTCTTCTGTTTCTATGCTCACCTACATATCATCCACGTAGTGCCTTTTAATGATGATTTTCGCTGCTTCTGGGTGGATCTGTGCGTGGCGCTCGGCTTTGGCATTTTAACGTATTGAGCACAGTTCGGGGACAGTAAGCACCGAATTTCATCACATCCATAACGTAAGTTACGATTTCTCTGTTCTCGTTTCACCAGTAAAATCGATTGCACTGCTTATCTTCTTGTAGGATATCCACCTGGTGAAATATCCATACGCTTCTCAAGAGAGTACAAGGGTCGAAGAGCCATCGCACGGCTGCCAGTGAGGCGAATGTCGCCAAATCTCGTATCTACCGTTTCCAAATTTTGTAAGGGACAGTAGGTGTTGTGACCGACGATCACCGGCAGACAAGAGTATGTTGTTCGGTTTCGATACTCTGTCGAGGCTCTCCAGGGTGAAATACTCCTTCATACTGCGATGTAGGCTGTCGTCCAACTGTTCTTCTGGGTGATGCACGTGAAACGCACATTGGACTATATGGAGAGCTTCTTCGACATGGCTACCGTATACAGCCCACCCTAACATTGTCTTAGCTGCGATCGGATGAACTATTCGGCCCTCTCTGCTTTGCAAGACCAAACCGGCTGTGTCTCATGATACGGGTTTATTGGCTGGCCTCGTAAGTGTGGGCACAGTTGCGACAACTCGGTGATGTCTAGGGTTTGGCGCGGAAGCAGTAGTTCTTCCACCGTTCTTATGTTACGTAGATTAAAAACCTTGGTGTTGCCTTTTACTCCTGCTATTCCTACGTCAACGATTCGAGAGTTTTCTTCGTGGCGCTCTTTACCTACTTTCCACTGTAGACACAGTAGACTGACTTCACCATCTAACTGAAGCTCGTCAGCCAACCCGTTGTCGAGAAATGAAAGTCATCGAAGAAAATATAGGTATGAACCGCATGGTTGATTCCTTGTAGTACTCCAGGTAAGTATCGAAACAGTATAGTAGACGACCCTCAATGATGGTTTAACCCATGCTCTTGGCTCGATCCAGGTTGTAGAGACGAAGGATACACGACTTTTGATGCAGGGCGCTCATTTTTCTGAACGTTGTGTAACAGCTCGTGGTGTTACATAACGTCCGGACTGTCCAGAAGTGACGATATATCCATTTTTCCGCTGGGCTTTGTTTTGCAGTTCCCATCATGACGACGTGAGCACGATCGGCACAAACCGAATTCCCGTACCCATCGCGCGTTTCGACAGTTCCAGAAAACGCTTGTGTTTGTTTGCCACCTTACATGTGCCTTCGCACGTTTGACAGTCGTAGTTGAAGCGAGCTTAGGGCACGAGTGGCGCCCTGTCGGTGGCGTCTGCGTTGGGCGTCTTATATGCTGGCTTCAGCTCAAGTGATTCAAGATGAGTGTTCAAGAAAACCTTATCCGTCTTAAGACAGCGACTTTCATTACGTGTCGGCTGTCGAAGGGACGGCCACTGTGCTCACAGCTTCAGCGGGAGAGTAGACCCATTTCTTGAAGGTCGCCAGCGAGACATTGTAAAGCTGATCCTCTAGCCCATACGAGTTCACTGCTACGCAGAAGTTTTGTACATTTTCCGCAAAATTGACTACCGTTTGTGAGTTGTCCTCTCTCAGAGGTGGTAAGGTATTAATCTTAGCCATCAGAGAATGTATAATGGCATCAGGTTACCCAAACAGAAACTCCAGAGTAGCTATCACTTTTGGAGCGTTAGAGGGTTACATCAGACGACTCTTCGCCGCTTCGTATGTTAAGCCTTTTAAGCTCTTCTGCAGCCGGGTAATGTTTTCTTCAATCGTGAATCCGCACATCGCTGTTGTTCTGTTGAACGATAACAAAAAGATCGGCCAATCTTCAGGATTACCAGAAAACGAAATTAAATCCCGATGCGATGCGCATAGGTACGCCAAGCCACTGTCCTGTGAAATTGGCTACTGTTCTGCTAGGATTTGTAGTCGTAATTAGGTCTGTTGAGGCGACTGGGGCTTCGAACGGATGACTGATTATCTGGAGACGGGTCACAACTCTCCGAATTCTGTTCTGAAATTGGCCTAGAATGTATGCTACCTTTGTCGTACCCCCGAGAATATGATTGGCTACTTCGATGCAACACGTTTTGTTCCAAACGCTGTACATTCAAAATATCCGGATGATCTCCTGCCCTATCGGAAGCGTTGAGTATTGAATTTTAATGTTGATTGAAGTATTTTGGTACGTATGAAGAATCTGTTCTTGTTTCTGAAGCGTATTGACATCCTTTATCCGTTCGTTCACGCGACTCAAACCGTCATTCGTCCGGCTTGCCATCTGTTGAAGAATGTTGTATTTTCTATCCACGTACCAGGGCTTCTTCTCCGCCGCTTGTTGATCAAGCACATGATCCTCTTCCAGCTTCAAAAGCTCCAGTTTCAGCAGTGAGAAGACGCGTACGAAACGACTAACAAAGCTCCTCTGGGTGGTTGTTCCGAGAGAGCCTTTTGCTTGGCCGATTTTCTTGTTTTATTCAGCTGCTGCTGTTCTCGCTGCCGAAACTGAGGGATACTGGGAATTTGTCGATTGTGACTGGCTCCGGGTTCCTCCTTTCTGCTATCTGTGACTTGTTTCACTACCGCTGTAGTTTGGTTGGAATCTCCAGCTCTGGTCACCGATCTGCTTCATTACCCCGATGCCAGCAGCGAAATGATGCCACTTGTCGCACTCATCGCACTGAACCATGTCTTCGGTGTCCGGATCACCACACGTCACGCCCATCCAGGAAGAGTTATATAGGGCTGCAGTTTTGCCTCCGCATTCCCTTCGCCACCACACTGATACACCACTGAACGTACCATTTTCCACTAGTATTTCTCTTCCACTTTCAACACCGGCTTTTGCCTTTGACCGCGTTATTTTCGAGCCACTTTTCGCGACCGTTTTTCACCGAACTCCCCTCAGTTTAAATCCAACCCGTAAATGAATATTGAGTTCTACAAGATGATGAATGAAGTTCATGTTTGACAATTGTCGATGGTTTGTTTACTTGGCAGTTGCGTGAGTGCGAGTGCAACGGGTGCTCATCTGTTACATTCGAACTCACGTAACTTTCATGTAAACAAACCATCGATAATTGTCAAACGAAGTTCATCCGGTTCATTTTGTGGGGTTATGTCGGTTATTGTAAAACCTAATTATAAGATGTTGACAATCTTGGTCAATGTGTATTAAAGGTTTATTTCCGAATTAACCTTTAATGCACATAATACTCTAAAAAACAGCCAGCGTAGGTTTTCGGTAGATAGGGAGATTATAATATTCCTGTTGGGACAACGTGGTTACAATTACGGTATTTTTAGGTTAGCTACAGTTCAGTACAGAAATTGTAGGTTAGGTTGCAGAGATGTCACTCACGTTTAGTCTCTCACTTAGTCTTCAGATTGCTTTCTAATCGATTTGGCAATTCGCTTTACAACCCAATTGACCGTCTCCTACTGGATAAGCTGCATCGGTCTGTACTGTACTGGCGACGCTATTACATAGGCTTCTAGCCTTGTAAGTATGTAACTTAGATATTAGAGCGGTATTTTTAGGCTTAATGAACCCCAAGTATTTATAATAATTCAATCACTTGTAATACTACGTTCACACTACAGAGTTAAAACACGTTTTAATAATTAGCAACAAGAAAAATGTCATCAAGATAGCATTAAAACACGTTTTAACTCGTAGTGTGAACGTAGCATAAAGTAAATTTTCTCACGTTCTTCTGCTTGTTTCTAGTTGTCTACTCACCGGGATGACACATGCCTACTTTGATGGTCCAGTGTCTCTGGGTCCTATAACACTTGTTATATACTACGAGTTAAAACGTGTTTTAAAGCTATCTTGATGACATTTTTCTTTTTGTTAATTATTGTAACGTGTTTTAACTCTGTAGTGTGAACATGGTATAACGGAAAGATTGTAACAGGTATCAGCGGGTGCTATTATTTGTTGTTGTGATCGTAGCAATACATAAGTGGAATTCGCTAGAGAAGATACATGCAGAAACTCCTTCAATATTTCTAATGATATTTTTGTGGTGAGAACGCGGTTGGATCGTCCGATTCCGTTCTATTTGACTCTTCAACACAAAGCACCATTATTATGAGGAGCACGGTTTACATAGCATAGCATAGCATAGCAAAAACGACCGCACTCATCATGGGTGGCTGATACAGTGAAATCTTTTTATACGACAGTATAGTTCACTGCACACCTGGCCATGTCCTTACGATCGCAAAAGGGAAGGGAATGTTAGTTGAATACCTACTTAAGAAGATACGGGGAACCTACGCAATCTCCATAGGTATTACGGATGTTCGATTTTGTTAGTATCGAAGGAAAATGGGATGTGGGTTTGGAGTGATTTTATATATTCAACAAAATTGATTATGATAATTATTATAAATCGGAATGATCTCAGCAGATTTATTTGGTTGATGGCACCACCGACAGACTACTTTTTCCAAACATACCGCTTAGCTGGGTTACCACAGCAATGATTGAAAAACTTGAGATGTAGTTGACGAAGAAGGCATCGGTGAGAACCCGGGTGACGATTCTGTCTGCAAATCAGTAACATACCAATACTGATGCTGACGTTTTCACTAAACTGACTGATTTTCACTATTTTGCACACTCGCACAAGAAAGCTTCACCGTTTTGAATAACTCATTTTTTCAGTACAAAAAATTCAAACTTGCAGTATCAAGAACTATTTTTCAATCGGTAAAAAAACGTGACACATTAGGAATTTGCGTCCAACTTTGCTCCATTAAGAGGAGCACGGTTTACACATAAATATTAGGTACAGATTAATACGAGGTTCAAACAGTTAGTGCATAGATTTGTTTTAAGACGTGGAAACATTGGGATCGTTGTTTGTGACTCGTACAAAAGCGGTGAAGGTCGTACGCATTTAGTCAACTTTTGATCGTAAATGAATCGGTATGAAAATGGCCTGAAGGGCATCGATGACGAGAGAGGGGTTCTTCACGAGCAGCACTCATAGTATGACCGTTTTAGTACTTCGCTTAGTTTTTTGACGAACGATAAAAAATACTTTTACTCGCTTGAGCCTGCAAATGCGGTGTCCAAAATCTCCAAATCCACAACCAGCACCATCAGCGAAGAACGATCGTAACATGTAAGTGCGCACAGCAACGAAGCACATCTGATCGCGAGAACTAACATAGTTTTGACGAAAGAAGGTCTCCTAAGCAATGGCAAGTTGCGTATATACGATCCAACGCACACCCGCCATTATTTTTGAGATTATATGTAGAGCAAAAATCGCATTACAATAAATATCTTATTCAAATCTTGGTACCTCTTATGATGTAACTTTGCAAATTTTTCAGCAAATAAAATTTGTCTGATGAAAATTAATATATTGATCAAACCCAGAAACAATATCGATAGGTTTCTTTAAAACAAATGTTAACATAATTTTTAATGCATCTAAAATCATTTTTTCGTCAACACGGTCATACTGGTTGAATTTAAAATGTTCGATTGGTCGTCGTGTTTGTTGTAATACCTCCTCACTGCCGTAGTCGTTATATAATCTACAATTTATTTCTAACGTAATCGTTTTAGTAAATTGGTTGAGAACATTTACAATTAAATACGTCGGAAACAGTTAACTTATCCCGCTAATTCACACGCAATAACATCAACAAACGTGAAAGCTTTTTGTTTTATTCATCGCAAATGAGTACCCCGCGGGATAACCTATTGTACGCTAATAAATTGCATGCACAATGTATCTGATCGACATCGTTAATGTTTAAGAAAAAAGCCAACACGACTAGCGAACGTGTGCCTGGCATCTAGGAACACATCATTCGCCTGTAATGACTGATTGGAGTGTACTGATCTCTCCCGAACCTCGACCCTCACACTTCCGCGGTAGAAGTAGTCATTTTGTCGATTATTCTTCGATAACTAGCTGGTACAGAATTAGACAAATCTCTAGAATAATCGGACAGTGCGGAACGCTTTGCCTATTATCAACCAGATCACGTTGGATCAAAATGATGAATACATTCTTAGGTTCAGACCATACATCCGGTTCAAAGAGTCAGAGCAATTTAGAAGAAATGGCACGTCGTGCTGCTTAAAATATGTTGGTTAGCGAATAATTATTTCTCGTGTAAAATTGCGTTGGTTAAATCTTAGTGGAAATCGTTTGGTAGCAAACTAATAATGTTTTGAATTTCGAAGATTTAGTAAACGCAAGAGAAAATGGTTCAATCATTTTCGTCTTACTCATATTTAACGATTTATCAAATGAATCCAATGAAATTATAGCCTGTGCCTATAGCGGTAGCAGTAATTCATTTTCGCGTTCTTTCCAATGGTATTTCCGTTTTAAAGAATTACAGTCTTGCCATCAGTATGCATACCATTCGTCATATGAACAAAATGCGCAAGCCGGTAAATTTAATAACACAGCACAGAATTCCATAATCATATTATAATACCGCACGGGTACGCAGATCATGGTAATCAATCTAGGGGTTGCTGCTGCTTTTTACGGTCTGAACGTGCTAGATAAGTGCCCAACTAAAGTCCAAGAAATGTTACCGGGTACGTAATGGGTACGTGTAATTCGAGGAATAATTGTTTGCTGGAAGTTGCAAATTGTCGGTACAAAATGCTAGTGATTGCGCTATGGATATTTTTAATTTGAATTTGTTCCTACTGGAACGTAGTAGTAGAATTTTTTCCAAGAAATTCATTATTGATGTGATGAATGAGTTTAGCAATTATATCACATCCGAGTAGTTGCGGTACAGTCTCTTCAGAAACAGTTTGTAAGCTACGGCGTTGGGCACGATCTACGATCATATATTCAGCGGTCGATCAAAGCGGCCATTGCAAACCTTGATTCAGATTTTCTGTATTTTTAGTAAACTTGTATAGCATTTGGAAGGTGTGATTTATTTGGTACAGTGTATTAATTGTCACTGGGCTGGTCTTGTTATCGAGGAAAGGCGGTTAACTGTAGTGCTCCACTACTATCACGAATGCTCAAAATCAGAAGAAAAAAACCGTTCCGCTAGCCCAAAAGATTCGCTGTCGTATGGACACAACTAAAATGATCCTATTTTGCAATCACAGCAGTTTTTGAATGGGTTTTTGAGTACCCAGCGAAACAAATTTGCGCCTCAGTCTAGTAAGTCGTCGAGTACCGGATTGGCGGATGATATTCTTCGGACCCGCGGGGAATCCTTCAAAAGTCATCGGACCTCGAGTCGCTCTCGCTTCAGTTTCCTTCTATGCAGGCGTAGTGGTAAGGGCGACGTCGGTTACATAGTGGCACTCTGGAGCTGATTCGGTTTCGTTTTTATGAAAGTATAAATAAGGGACATATAGGGGAAATCACGAGTTGCCAGCATATCTCGGACTGGTACATTGGGTGGTCTACCTCGGGCCCGAAGGGAACCCTTTAACTGAGACCTGGCGTCACAATACCCGGCGCATACCCAGACAACGTGCTCGATGTCGTGATAGCCCTCGTCACAAGCGCACAGACTACTTTCCGCAAGCCCAATACGCCGCAAATGCGCATCCATGGTGTAGTTATTGGACATAAGTCGGGACATTACACGAATAAAATCCCGACCCACATCCATCCCCCTGAACCAAAGCTTCGTTGATACCTTTGGGATAATCGAATGAAGCCATCGTCCAAGTTCCCCATTGCTCCACGAGGTTTGCGAAATTGTTGAGCGTCCTCTGACGACAAATACTAAATTTTTTTTCATTTTTCAGATAACGTACACAAGGACTCCTGTATCTTCCCCAGAAAATACGGGAATTGCTTTTTAGGCTTCACCGCACGAAGAGCCTCGATAGAGCTGAGGCTGTCCGAAACGATGAAGTAGTGATCTGTGGGCAGAGTGTCATTGATCCCAAGGGTGTACTGAATTGCAGCTAATTCTGCGACGTAAACTGAAGCAGGATCATTGAGCTTGAATGAAGCGGTGATAGTATTACTGAAGATACCGAAGCCAGTGGACCCATCGAGATTTGATCCGTCAGTGTAAAACATTTTTTCGCAGTCGACTTCTCGGAATTTATTATAAAATATATTGGGGATCATTTGCGGGCGTATATGGTCCGGGATTCCACGAATCTCTTCCTTCATGGATGTGTCGAAGAATACAGTAGAATCAGAAGTATCTAGGAAACGGACACGGTTGGGATTGTACGAAGAAGGATTGATGCGCTGTGCCATGTAGTCGAAGTACAATGACATAAAACGGGTTCGAGAATTAAGCTCGACGAGCCTCTCGAAGTTTTCAATCACCAACGGGTTCAGAATGTCGCATCGGATGAGCAATCGATATGAGAGTTCCCAAAATCGATTTTTTAGCGGGAGAACGCCCGCCAGCACTTCGAGACTCGTCGTATGGGTCGAGTGCATGCAACCCAGCCTGATTAGGTCTCCTGGGTGGGCACCCCACCATGTTCCAGTTATCGTCTGGAGAAAATTGATCCTTTGTTGGCATTTCTGTTTCAGATACCTAATGAGACATCCCCAGGTACCTTTAGAGTCGAACCAGATTCCGAGATATTTAAATGTGAAGACCTGATTGATCGTTTCACCCATTAATAGAAGCTGGAGTTGCGCCGGCTCGCGCTTCCTAGAAAAAACAACCAACTCAGTTTTCTCCGTGGAGAACTCGATACCCAGTTGAAGAGCCCAAGCAGACAAATTGTCCAAGGTATCTTGTAATGGTCTTTGCAAGTCGGTAGCTTTGGGCCCTGTAACGGAGACCACCCCGTCGTCTGCAAGTTGCCTTAGCGTGCATGAATTGGCAAGACAATCGTCAATGTCATTCACGTAAAAATTGTAGAGTAGGGGACTTAGACATGAGCCCTGGGGAAGACCCATGTAGCTAAATCGCAATGTTGTTAAATCGCCATGCGAAAAGTGCATGTGCTTTTCAGACAACAGGTTTAGCAAAACGTTATTTAAAATTGGTGAAAGACCATGCTGGTGCAGCTTCTCTGACAGAATATTGATAGATACTGAATCAAAAGCCCCCTCAATATCCAATAAGACTGATGCCATCTGCTCTTTGTTAGCATAGGCCATTTGGATTTCTGTAGAAAGCAACGCAAGGCAATCGTTCGTCCCTTTGCCTTTGCTGAAGCCAAATTGTGTATCTGACAGTAAGCCATTTGCTTCAACCCAATTGTCGAGGCGAAACAAGATCATTTTCTCGAATAACTTCCGAATACAGGACAGCATTGCAATCGGCCGATACGAGTTGTGGTCGGAGGCTGGTTTTCCTGGTTTTTGGATGGCGATGACCTTCACTTGCCTCCAGTCATGAGGGACAATGTTACCCTCAAGAAACTTGTTAAATAAGTTCAGCAAGCGCCTTTTTGCAATGTCAGGCAGATTCTTCAGCAAGTTGAATTTGATTCTGTCTAACCCTGGGGCGTTATTGTTGCATGATAAGAGAGAAAGTGAGAACTCCACCATCGAAAACGGTGTTTCGTTCGCGGTATCGTGAGGAGACGCGGCGCGGTACGTTTTCTGTACCGGGACAGAGTCCGGACAGATCTTCTTGGCGAAAGCGAATATCCAACGGTTTGAATATTCCACTTTCTCGTTGGAACTGTTTCGGTTACGCATACGTCGAGCCGTACCTCAAAGAGTGCTCATCGCTGTTTCTCTCGTTAATCCGTCGACGAACCGGCGCCAATAACTGCGTTTTTTTGGGCTTTCATTAAACTCTTCATTCGCCTTTCTAGCGACGCGTACCGCTGATAGCTAGCGGGTAACCCGTCTTCCCGGAAGGCCTTATATGCAGTGGACTTCTCCTCGTACAGCTCTGAGCACTCTTCATCCCACCACAGGGTGGGAGACCGTCCATGGGTATTCGCGCTGGGTACTGGTTTAGTCTGAGCTTGATTCGCACTGTCGAGAATCAAGCCAGCCAAAAACCTGTACTCTTCCTCCGGAGGAAGTTCTTGAGTGGATTCGATTTTAACGGATATCGCGGTCGCGTAACTCTTCCAATCAATGTTCCGTGTGAGGTCATACGAGACATTGATTGTTTCCGATGGTCTTGAACCATTAGCAATTGAAATTACGATAGGCAAATGATCGCTACCGTAGGGATCAGGGATCACCTTCCACATGCAATCTAACTGTAGCGATGTCGAGCATAGTGATAAATCCAACGCGCTCGCGCGTGCTGGTGGTGTAGGAATCCGCGTCATTTCTCCCGTGTTTAAGATGGTCATGTTGAAATTGTCGCAAAGATCTTGGATTAATGTTGATCTATTATCATCGTGAAGACAACCCCATACCGTACCGTGCGAGTTAAAGTCTCCTAGAACTAGCCGCGGTGCCGGTAAGGATTCCGTGATATTACAAAGCGTTCGGTGCCCTACCGAGACTCTAGGAGGAATGTAGATGGAAGCGATGCAAAGGTCTTTATCTTTGATTAAAACTTGACAAGCGACAATTTCAATGCCTGGTGTCGAAGTGAGGTTAATTCGGTTGAAAGAATAGCACTTTTTGATCCCCAAAAGTACTCCTCCATAGGGGTTTTCTCGATCCAGACGACTTATATTAAAGTCGTGGAAGTTGAGATTTATATCGGAAGTTAACCAAGTTTCACATAATGCGAAAGCATCACATTTTAAACTATTTAGTAAAAATTTAAAGGAATCGATTTTCGGGAGGATACTTCTGCTGTTCCACTGTAGAACAGTGATCGAATCGGTGACCTCGTTCGATGACTTAGCCATCGAAGGATACGATCGCTGCAAGGAGGGGCCATTTAGTAGTCAACTGCTTCAAAAATGTTTGCACTATAGGGAGAAAACGTATCAGAAGGCTTTTAAGAGGATCAGTAATATTGAAAGCTGTAAAAATTAAGTCCACTATGTCAGAAAATTTCATTAGTCCATTACTGGATTGAGTGTCTGTTTGAAAAAGAGGGACACTTGGGGTTTCTGGTGTCCCTGGAAGTGGTGGGTACTCCTTGTTAGAATTAAAGTTTCCAAGCCCTGGAGCAACTTGCTTCGGATTTTTGGTAGCACTTCCGTTGAATTTATTAGATGTTGTTGGCGCACTCTGAGGGGACGACACCTTGGCACCTTTACGAGGCAATCTAGGGGAGGCTAGATTTCTCCTCTTCCTGGATTCCCCTGGGTTAACCAAAGATGTTCCCTCTCGTGGGTCATCAGATTCTTGCTCAACGTTAGCCAAATCAGCATAGGGATTTTCGGACAGGACAGATGGCGAAGCACCCTTTAGCATTTCTGCATAAGAACGCCTTGAGCGTTCCTTAAGGGAGCGCTTAATTTTATCCCCGCGCTGCTTGTACGCAGGACATGATTTAAGAGCATGTGAAGGGCCCCCGCAGCAAATACACTTTTCAGTTTCTTTGTCGCAAGAGTCATCCTCATGCTCTCCTTCGCATTTGCCGCATCGTTTCTTATTTCCACAATATGTGACTGTGTGGCCCAACTGCTTGCAATTGCTGCAGCTCATGACCCGCGGTACAAACAGGCGAACTGGTAGGCGAACCTTGTCAAGGAGGATGTAGTTGGGAAGAGAGGACCCGGCGAATGTCACCTGAAGCGAGCCTGATAGAGAGTAGGTAGTCTTACTTCCCTCGGTGTTTGCGGTATACAATTGTTTGCATTCCATGATCTTAATCTGTTCAAGCGAGGGGTCCTTAAAGCAGCCAACCCCGTGCTCCAACAGTTCTTCGCATTTCAGGCCTGGTTCGGACACTACCCCATCGATTTCTACGGCCACACAAGGCACGTACGCTTTAAATTCCCGCGTAAGGCGCTCACAGCAAGCAATCGCGTTTGCCTGGCCGAGATCATTCACTAGAACACGTATCTTGTTTGCCCGAACACGTGTTATCTGAGTTACGGCCGGGTAATTAGCAGTCAGATCTCGAGAAAGTTTTAATATATTAACCGTTTTCTCTCCGGTCCGAAAATATACCACCCATGGCCCAGAGGAACCTTCTGGGTACTGCTTTATACGGGGAGCAATGCGAGTGTTAGGGGGATCAGAGACTTCCATGATTACATCAGATGGTATTTCGCCGTCGGTCATTTAAGCACGAGGGCAGAGCGTTATATAACCGGGAATGTGTCTTATTATTTGATTACAAGGTAGAGTAAAAGTCGGGAAAAGGAAAGAAAGCAAACGAGGAAAAAAATAAAGCAAAACTTACCTGCTAACAACGTCGATTGTTCCGCAATAGCGAAAACAATGTACTGGATTTACTGCCGGCACCAGCAGAACGGCAGCTAACGAACGAACAAAGGATGACCTTCACTCACTGAAATTTACACACCGAATACCACTGTGAAATATAACGATCCGTTCCGTTCAAAGGTTGGGAGACGTATGATGAGTTACTGTTATTGTTCATGTCACATGTACTTCTAGTACATAGGATATTTCTTGGCCTAAATAGGGGAATGTCGGCACACTTTTGTTGTGGCTCACAACATTACTCCAATTGAACAATATATGGGAATAAGCATACCAATGGAAAGCTAGAGGCCTTAGCTAACAACTCACGAAAGAATTTAATTTATTCTGTCAACTTGAAAACAATTATTAACAATTTAGTAAAATGATTATTTTTTACCATTTTGAAAAATGTGGTCGGTTGCTAGCACCCTAAGAAAATTTATTAAAAATGGAAAAATATGTATGATAATCATCAAGATTTAAAGGGAAAAGGAAATTTATTCATTTCAACAACCATCAAAGGCATTATGAACATCATTCTTCATCAGAATCACAATATGTGTATGTGAAAAACTAGTGCGAAAATTACGCACTGCTAATGCACTGACGGATCGCATTCACTGCAATTGAGTTCGTTTCAGGCATTCCATTTTTTTTACCAAAGCTTCAGATCAGATAGAAGTCTGACAAAGGTGAAGGGCTATAGGGTAACCCCGCTCGTTCCCGCCAAATTGTCTGGTCGTGACAATCTGGTGTATACAGTACTACCTAGCGGTGAAAACACGACCAGGTGGGCTTTCTTCATGTAAAAGTAAAACACTAAACCAGAGGTCGCCTTCCTGGTTTTCAGAATGGTGCTAAAGATCGATCTCAGGAATCTATTCGTAAATCCCGTTCCAAAATACCCATATGACACATTCTTTCGTGACGTTACAACAATTTGACGAATCTTTATTCGACAAATATTTTATAACTTTATCAAATGAACACCTACATCAAAACTTATTACAGATTCAGAAAGTAGACAAAATTTCACGAAAGATTCAATCAATATAAACTGAATATACTGGAAGAGGATTGTTTCCTGACCGATAATGTAGCGTGACGTTACAACGCGTGACAAATTAGAACTTTCAACGCATTTCAATAAAAGTCAAATCATCAAATTCTAGTGTATTCAGTTTATGTTGATTGAATCTTTCGTGAAATTTTGTCTACTTTCTGAATCTGTAATAAATTTTAATGTAGGTGTTCATTTGATAAAGTTATAAAATATTTGTCGAATGAAGATTCGCCAAATCGTTGTAAACGTCACGAAAGAATGTGTCATATTGATTAGGTTATTGAGAGCATTTGCCACAAAAATGGGGTGCCGACAACCGACCATGTTTGGGTTCCGACAACCGATTTTAGTAACCTTTTTGAAAACTGATCAAACAAAATTTTGTGGCGAACATTTCGGTGCATTCAATGTTGAATCACAAAATAGAATAAATTCACATCGTAAATATTCAATGCGCAAACTTTTTCGATCGATTTACTTCTTTCTATAACACTAAGTAAATCACCAAAAAAGTTGTCCTAACAACAACTTTTGACATATTTTCATAATTCATACTATCTGTAGTCAAAAATACAATTTACTTTTCGAATATGTTTCTAAACACCATTTTAAATCAAAATGCTGATAACAAAAAAATTCTGAAATGTAGTAGTTCTCGAGATATTTTAAATTTTGTTTTAACAACACAATTATTTTATTTTATTACGACCTTTTCATAAGTTATTCGCGATTCTCCATCAGCGACAATAGGTTTTTCAAAAGGCCCATAATATATCCTGTAGCTGGCTACATGAAAACAACAAAAATATAACTTAGCTATATAGTTTAAGGGGAGCGTCTGGTGTAGTGGGCAAAAAAAACGACTTCTTTCTTATCTGCTTAATAGTTGGTATTGAACCTTCAGAATAGTCTCCTGTAATCTCGGTGGCCACGCTGAACTTCTTTTGTTTTAAACAGCCAGTAACACACGCAGATTTCAATCTATCGGCAACAATTTTCGAAAATACACTGTAAATACACATACTCTGAACTACTCCTACCTAAGTTTTCAAGAGAAAATTCCCAATGGGTTATTTTCTCCGGCGTTTTTTCCGTGATGCAATTTGATGTGCGACACCCTATAATGGCGTTTTTCTCAAAAGTGCGTTTTTCAAATTGGCGAACACGATAACTCACAAAACCTATATATATTCGCTATAAACCAAATCAATGTGGGTATTTTCGGAATGGTTTTGAAGAGTAGGTGCCAGAAATTGATCTTTGACGCCATTTTGAAATCAAAGATGGCGATTTCCGGTTTAGCGAAATTCGTTACATGTAACTCAATCAATATGGATATTTTCGGAATGGTCTTGTGACGTAGGTGCCAGAAATTGATTTTTGACGCCATTTTGAAATCAAAGATGGCGACTTCCGGTTTAGCGAAATTCGTTATAACTCAATCAATATGGATATCTTCGGAATGGTCTTGAAGAGTAGGTGCCAGAAATTGATTTTTGACGCCAGTTTGAAATCAAAGATGGCGACTTCCGGTTTAGCGAAATTCGCTATAACGCAATCAATATGGATATTTTCAGAATGGTCTTAAAGAGCAGATACAAAATGGCGCCAAAAACCAATTTCTGGCACCTACTCTTCAAGACCATTCCGAAAATACCCATATTGATTGAGTTATAGCGAATTTCGCTAAACCGGAAGTCGCTATCTTTGATTTCAAAATGGCGTCAAAAGCCAATTTCTGGTACCTACTTTTCAAGACCATTCCGAAAATACCCATATTGATTGGGTTATAGCGAATTTCGCTAAACCGGAAGTTGCCATTTTTGATTTCAAAATGGCGTCAAAAACCAATTTCTGGCACCTACTCTTCAACCCGTCTCTTCTATCTTTCCGAAAATCTTCTTGCATTCAAAAGGACTTAGAATATTTTTTGCAAAAACCGTGTTAATTGCGAAAAATATTCTAAGTCCTTTTGTTCTTTGCATTTAAAAGGACTTAGAAATTTTTTTCAGAAAAAGTCTTTTGCATTCAAAAGAACAAAAGAAAGAATATTTTTGCAAAAACCGCGTTAATTAAAAAATCCGCGTAAAAAACCGCGTTAATTGGAAAATCCGCGTGAAAGACCTCGTAAAACGCGCAAAAAAACAGCGTAAAAAACCTGGGTGTATTCTGCAATAAAATTTATGTTTTGTATGTCAATGAGTATGAAATTTAAAAATATGTGTAGAGTTATTGTTAGAATAACTTTTTTATCGATAAGTTTTCCATCATACAAAACATTCAAAATGTTTCTTTTCTCTTTAGGTTTTTGTTTGATAAAATATTAAAAATTAAACAAAACGGAACAACATTTTTTAGTGCATATTTTTGTCGAACGAAAATATTCAACTCATTCTCGAAAAGTTTTGCTGTATAAAATACAGTAATAAAAAAAATTGAAATTAATACACTTAGACATGTCTACTCTCTTTAGAAAAGTTGCTCTTATATCAAAATCTTGCAATTGTCAGAGAAAATCATGGAGATTAAAAAACAACTTCAAAGTTTCGTTCGAATCGACGATGGTCATATTTGTGGTCGGCCCTCTGTAGCACCTGAGCATCCTTTAGGGGTGCTGTTTTAATTGTTCTGTGTCGTTATTTTTCTTACCCCTAACCTTACCACATCCCCAATCCTTCCCATCAGGGAAATGATGAAAATGCAGATCATGGCAAAGCACAAATCTTCGATCAACATGGGGAACGTACCATTTGAGCCAGACGCTACTCTTTCCCGATTCCTGCGTCTAACAAGTGGGCCACCGAGCCACGACCTTGAACGCAGTAGGGCCTAGATTGAAATTATTTTTTCTTTCAAGCTCACCCAAAGTTGTCAATACTACGGAGCTCTGAAGATTAGTTACGATCTCCAAACTAAACATATTAACACTTGTATTAACTGCAAAATGAAGTCTTCATTGTCATCTTCACCAAGTAAAACTTGTTTAGAATTTAGTTTTGGTAATTTTAATTTGGAGAATAGATGATTCAACTCATTCCAGCGTCAGTCGTGATAGAGTGGAAAACACGCCTAGTTTGTGTCTAAGGTTTTAAATTTAACATAATTTTGCATTATTTATTTCAGCAGCAAAACAATCTATTACTTAAGGATTGTGAGTTATCTATAACCGGGGAATGCTTATAAAAATGTCGCTGGTGACAAAAATGAAGAGTTCCCTTCTCTTTGTAATGTCCATAGCACCACTAGTGAAGACAACTAGTACGATTTTATATCAATTCTAAGTGTGAGGATTTGATGTGCTTGCCCTGAGTAAATAGTTTTAATGTTTCAGACAAATGAAGCATTTAATTCTGTTTCACAATAAAAAGAGAATCGAAAGAAAATGCATCAAAGCCGAAAAAATCGATTTTTAAATACACTGAGGTTACAGGCACAGGGATACAGGCCGCGTAAATGAAAACCGCATAAATTTCAAAATCCGCGTAAATGAAAACCACGTAAAAACCGCGCAAAAAAATCTGAGTGTAATCTTTCAGAAGCTGGTATTGCTGTATGCGAATGAACAGCGTGAACTTTTGACTTTTCTTCACTTCCATTTATGTCGCCGTTGGCTTGCTAAAGACTTATCCCGGTATGGGCAGTGGAACTCTCAGTTACGACAAACCCGATGTTCAGGGTACGCTAAATAAAACGCAAATTAAGTCAAATCAATGCTAGCATATATTGCTAATGGTAGGCGGCAGATATTAACAGCATTCCGGTATCAAAGGTATTATTTAATGGCTTCTAAGTGGTCATGATTTATTCATTCTTTTTCACGACGTGAATGTAGAAGGCGGGACTAGCCGCTTTGGTCAGTGGTTTGAAATCTCCGTAGATCTCGTACGACTTGGATCCTTCGAATATGCTTTTCAGGATATCCTCGAAAACCGACAGTTTGTGGGGGTGATAGGACAGGCGGAACTCGCTGGCGCCACCAGATCCAGTGCTAATCACGTAATCCAGCATGACCAGCGTCGGTTTGGAGGCCACATAAAGTACTGAAGTTTTTATGTCAGCAGTGTGGCTGCTCTGTGGGCGATACGAAAAGTAAGATTAAATAACAACTATTGCCGGTTGCATATATAAAAGACACGAACGTACATTATAATAGATGCACTTGGCAGGGGTTGCTCCAGTGTCCATGATATTGTCGTAGTTCCGATGATCTATTAGCAGCAAACCGCCGGGTTTGACACACTTTTCAAAGTTACGAATCGCCTGAATCTGCTCGCGTTGGTCACCGTAATTGTCCAGCAGATGAGCGAAGGAATTGCCTAGACACATCACCGCATCAAATCCGTCTCCGATTAAGTGCTGAATGTCATCATACAATGTCAACCAGTTAGCCTCTTCAATTACTGTGAAATTGACACGTTTATAGAATAATGGATTGTCATGGATCATGGATAACTAAACTTACCCCAGTTATCGAAGGTGGGTTCTTTTCTCCTTTCCCAGCGCTCTTTCAAGGCATACTTTAGCATTTTATCCGATGCATCGATCGAGACGACCTCGAACCCTTCCTCGAGCAGCATAATCGAATCGACACCTGTTCCGCAAGCCACATCCAGAATTCGCTTGCACCCATTGTCGCGTAATTTCTCCACCAGAAAGTTACGGTAGTTCTCGGTACGGGATTTTTTATCTCCTATAAAGATCTCCCAAACCTTGGCTGCCTTACCATCGGCGTACTGATCTCGGACACCTTCTGCGGAAATACCGTCCGAGCGCGATTGGAACACAGAGTCTGCTTGGGGCATATTTTTTGTCTTCTTTTCAGCCGCTGATCGTTGAAAAATTGGCGATAAACTCGAAAGGTCTGCCCAGATAAGGCTGAAACAAGTAGAGTGGGTATTGAAATGGATGATTCGAGGCGAGTTTCTGCTGAGCGACCGAGTCTTTCGATCACGCTTCTGTACTGGCATTGCAACATGAACTTGATTAGGAATTGCGAAGGTTACGTGTAAGCATTGTAGGGTGTTTTAAAAATGACGTCGGCAGCATGGTTTGTGAATGTGCCATACCTCAGGTTTAAAGCAGACGGACAAATAAAATAGTCAGGCTATATCGTTTAACCCATTCATGCCCATGTTGTTTGTGGACAACAACGTTTTTAAACAGCTATAACTTTTGATTGAGGCGAGATTTGCTCACAAAAACAAGTAAGACTTATTAATGTGATTATTGCCTTTAATTTGAGTATTATTAGTTACAAAGATCAGCCCTAGAACTGAAGTTATTGGAATTAGTCTGATTGGATTCCGATGGAGCAGTGCTGCCAGGGACAGTTGACGTTGACGACGGAAAATGATTTTTTCATATATCTTCGTTATGGTGCAATATAATTGAGAACTGATAAAACTTATCAATTTAGACTATCGTTGGCTACGTTCTCCACGTAATTGGACTATTGTAACTATTCTAGAAGAATTGTATTGAGCATTAGAAGATAAAAATTTACCAGCTTCTAGCACTGCGATGGAAGCGCCTATCTTTATGAAAATTTGCTTTTCGTGTTTCTTGACCCCATCGTTCTTATGGAAAAATAGTTTTGAAACCCTACATGCACTAGAAAAAAGTTGAGCATGAAAGGGTTAACAAGGTTCACAATTTAAGGGGGAGGCGTCACGCTGAACTCCTTTTGTTTAAAACAACCATGTATTCCTAGCGCCTATTTGTTATAACACACGCAGATTTCAATCTATCGGCAAAATTTTTTGTGAAACTGACAGTAATAAAATACAGTGTAAACAATACACTCTAAACTACTTCTACCCAAATTTTCATGAGAAAATATCTAATGGGTTATTTTCTACAGCGTTTTTTACATTTTCAGAAACTCAATGTATGTATAAATAAATCTTGACATTGCACAAAAGATCCATTGTTGCTTTGCCTTCAAAATAACTTTCGTTTTGAGCATTTTACACCAGACGCCCTCTTTAGGACTGGCTAAATACTAATTCGAATTCATGAAAAACTCAATGTTGGGATGCTTTGAACTAGCGTATTGAAGGAGTTTGAAAACCATATGTTCATAAACCAGTTACCAAGTTTTACTATTGTTGGGATAGTGCATTAAGGGGTTGTATACATTGGAATATGATAGAATGCGGAGAAATTTCATTGACGCAATGTTCGGTTATTAATATGATTTTGCAACGTAAATGCGTGGAACCATTAATTTTCGAATATAAACTAAATTGCCTTTTTCTGCGATTGAAGCATTGAAGCAGTGTTACTTTATTTTAACAGAACCAAATTCAAAAATGAGTAATCACACATAGTTGATAAATATAAACGGTGTGTATAGTTCCATATTTCATACGCATAACTGGAATTATTTCCAATAATTTATATCTAGGGCGGTATTACATTCCACAGTACACAAATAATTTGTCATAGTTTTAAATTCAACAGAAAATTTATCAAACACTCAATTTGCACTTCAAGTAACCCATGCTATATTCTATTCATTTATAATTTCTAGTTATTCTAGCTGGTATAGACAAGACACTTACCCTAGCTTAAGGATTGCTAATACTTCTGGACACTACCGTTCGGAGGAGATCACGCCTGTCGACTGAATCGCACTTCACAAATATTCGTACTATTGATAAGCTTTACAGTTTTTGTAGTTCCTGATTATGTATTATTCAACTTGTAGAAATGGCACGAAATTCCCTTATCAGCAGTGCACCGTGAGTTGGCGCTAACTTCTGTTGTGATCACGTTCAACAAAGGTTTTTAAATCATGACGCAGTTTCCTTCGGGCTCAAAGGTTTCAAGAATTTTCAGATCTAGTGGAAACCAACCCCCACTTGCTCTAAATTTTAGAGCATGGATTTGGTAATACGAAATTATCCTCACATTTAGACATCGTATAGGTCACTATATAACAACAATATAAAGTGATGGCATCCTTGATTAAATTTAAGAGAAGGTTGTCATTCAAATGGCCAAAAATTAAACGAACTTCGGAATTTTTGGTGGGCCAATGAAAAAACATAGAAGAAAACAGTTTCGGGATTCAAAAAGCTTTTATTTTCGTCTTCATTTACAAATTTTTTCAAGACGAAAAGAAAAAAACAAAATGGCGACCGTGGTGACGTTCTGTCTAAGATTAGGTGCGCGTGGAAATCCAAAATTGCGTATAGCCTGCTGCCTCAAGTTTGATCGGAAACACAAAACAAATAATAAGCTTATAAGGTAAACTAAATTTATTGGATTAATGGCCTAAAAATGGGTAAAAAACTTCAAATTTGGTATAAGGGTGCGATCTCGAACTTTGAGATCGATTTGTTAGCCCTTTGTTCCTTTTGGAGGTTTCACTAAAAATAGTGAATACAACTAATTTGTAGATTTTGGTGATCCTTCCTCCAATTAAAAAGGTTTTCTTTCGAGAGATCAAAAGACGAATTTTTTAAACTGAACCGTTTTTAAATGAGATTGTACGCAGTTTTGAAAATTCAATGTTTTGAGATAAACGCGTTTAAAGTTTTGAGAACACTTTCGATGATTTATTCGTGGTAGAATTTCAATTACATTGAATTGGGGATTTTGGTCATTGCTGATTACGAATCTGAAGCCGAAGTTTTTCGAAATTCAAAATGGCCGATCCAACATGGCGGACCCTCACTAAAAATAAGTGTTATTTCTGCCAAGATCGAGTAAAAAAGTTTTGTGATTTATAAACGAATTTGAGTCAATATGTGTCAAAATCAAAAAAATTTAAATGGGGGATCGCTATATGGCTTACTGAAAGGTTACTTTAACCATTTTTACCAAAACTTCGTTTTTCACCGTTTTTAGTGGTTGCTTGATAACTCCCGATTAGTATGCAATGCCAGGTCAGTATAACAGCCCTTCCTCCAACTCCGCGAAGCGTTCTGGAAACGTACATAATACTATGAAAAGGTTTCTACCTGTAGCGCGTGTCATGAGCCGAGAGAGTCCCATGGTAGCCAGGGCGCCGCTGCGAACAATGGCCTGTAGAATTTTTTTTTTGATGTGCGGATCGCAAACCCATTTAACATAATGACTTTTTCAAAAAATGCAAAGAAAAAAATATCAAATTTTTGAAAATTTTGAATGAGGACCTTCCCAACAAATCAATCATCAAGGAACGATAAAAAGATTTTTACTAAGATAACGGCATTGCTATTGGAAAATAGAATATTAGAATATTTTTTGTAATGCTGAGTTCAACACAGGGCACATTTCTTTACGTAATTATTTTGTTTTGCAAATAGTATTATTCAAGAAATGTTTTGGTAAAACCGAACTAGACACAAGCTTACATGATAAGAATTGAAAGACAGGACACACCCTTTCTCTGGTTGAGGCTGACAGTAATTTCTTTTCGCACCAATCTACTGTTTCACGATGAGACATTAAAGTACATCCGTATTGGTCAAAAACAAGATGATAGAGCACTTTGCTTTTATTTTGCAGTATTCTTTATTTTTCTCATCTGGAAACAGTGGCGGATCCAGAGGGGGGTCTTGGGGGTCCGGACCCCCCCGAAAATTTTAAACTTCATGAGAAATTTTAAAGTAGTTTCTATTTTAAATTCATTCTAAATTCTAAATCATTCCAAATCAGATTCGTTCACCAAAGCTGATTTTAATTAAATGAGGGTATTACATATTACGCATTGTACAACGAACACTCTAAAATCAAAATTTCGGACCCCATTCGAAATTTTTTTCTGGATCCGCTCCTGTCTGGAAATGTTGCCCCCAGATTATTATACAAGTCATCGCCAGCAGCTGGCGAGGATTCACCTCGCGCTGATAAATAATTAATGTTTGTGCTGTCCCCTGTTCTGGGAATAGTACATATTATACAAAATATACCCAATACTAAAGGGTGTTACGATCATGAATTGCTCAAATAAGAATGTGTGTAAATCGGTCAAACTTTTTATTAAAAATACAAATCATGTTTCTTTTGCAAGCTCCATCTGTTATTGATCATAGCCTCTTGAAATTGCATATTGAACCAATTGTATTATACTTGGGAGTAGTACATCATACTCAACGTGCAGAGTTTTCAGGTGTGCGAACCCTGCAGAAATATGAATGCCGTTCGAATAGGCATTTTAATAATTATTCTTCCGCGGGGCGTTAGGGGAAGATGGGGTAAAACGCACCCCTTAAGGAAATATGATCATAACTAAGCTATAGAACATCAATTGGGAGAATTTAATTAAGGATATCGTTTAGCCAACATTTTCCTCTGTAATCAAAATTATAA
Source organism: Topomyia yanbarensis (assembly GCF_030247195.1). Classification (NCBI taxonomy): domain Eukaryota; kingdom Metazoa; phylum Arthropoda; class Insecta; order Diptera; family Culicidae; genus Topomyia; species Topomyia yanbarensis. The sequence continues at coordinate 370,563,673 of NC_080671.1, read as the reverse complement.
CGCTTTGCAAAATATTCAAAAACATGAAAATAATTCAATTCTTCAAAATCATTAAAAATCATCTTTTGAAAAAAAAAAGCGGGACAAAACGCACCTATGCGGGGGCAAAATGCACCACAACAACGGGGCATAATGCACTAAAACAACGGGGTAGAATGCACCGCAACAACGGGGCATAATGCTCGGCGAACAAGCAAGTAGTTTTGTTTTCTGACGAGATTTCACAAAAGTGTGCCATTAAATAGCCTTAGGTTATGCAATTGGTTAGTTTTCAGAACGATTTTTCTGTTTTCGATTAAAAAGCAGCAAAATCAGAGAAGAGGGCATTTTGCCCCCGATGGAGCAGAGATATTAATTTAGCAAAAAGTGAATTATTTAGTAGATTTTTCATATGTGGTGCGACAGAATAATGAACAACGGTATAAATAGAATTGGAATGCTCTAATATAATAGTAAAACAGTATTTATAAGAGCGGAAAATCCTTGTTGCACGAGCCACAATAATTACATGAGAAGGACACGTTATTGTGTTTTGTTTATTTCTCGAGCTGCTATTGATGTACGGTTGTCAAACTTTGACAGTGTATGTTTACCATGGCGCACTTCCGACTGGTGTTACCGTTTTCTAGAAATTTCCAGCTGTTTTCGATATAAGCAAGGGGTGCATTTTGCCCCGGGGGTGCGTTTTACCCCATATATGTAAGGATAGACAATATATTCCTTGCAATATGTACGAAAGTCGCTCGCGATAAATTTCCGAGCATTTTAAACTGAGGAATTCGAGCTCCGAGCAGCCGGCCATTGGGATTATTTCTACTAATTAACACTTCAATGATCATTTCCAAAGTTTGCAGTACAAAGCAAGCGTTCAAAAAGTCTAGAAAGAAACCCATTGATGAGCGCCTACAAATTCCAATCGCTATAACTTTCGATTCCCTCAATGAAATATTTTCAAATATGAAGGGAATATACTTGAATACTATATGTTTCGAATGCTTAATACCAAATAAGTAGATAAATATTTCATTGTTTGTAAAGATCAGACAAAACCTGTGGGTATACAGCTGGTAGCCTCATGAAACGCCATATCTCTCGAATCTCTTCATAGATCATTGCGAAATTCACTGAGAAGATGCTTGGATACTGTATTTTTCGAGTGCCGTAAGCCGAAATAACGGATTTTTTTTGATACTAGCGGTTTTTGGCACACAGTGAGGGATTTGGAGCGTGAATTAAATTGATCAAGATTTGTGTTCTATTTGACCATACGCACTATGGGAAGGTTCCATACAAACAGGTGGCCAAAAAAATTTTGTCTCATATTCTTTCGCGAAAAGCTTGTTTGAGTTGTTAATAATGAACGAAACTCATAATGGACGTATCCAGGTTTAAAAACCTTAAGGGGGAGGAGGACGGGGAGAGGTGGGGGGGGGGGTTTGGTGTAAAGTATTCAAGGTAATTTTTTTTTCAAACAAATAAAAAAGAGGCACAGAGAGTTTTAGTCAATTCAATCACTTTCCATATAATGATGCAGTATTTGAACAATATTTTCGTAAATTTTCATTGGTCAAGTGACAGTGAATTTCCGAAGGCTCCTCGAAAAAATGCGGTGTGCATCATAACTCAAAATCTACTGGGCCTATCGTTTCGAAATTTTTCATAGTTCTTCTTCACATCATTCTCCGGTTAACTACAAGACCTTTCGATAAAATTATTATTACAACTATTTTGACAAAAAATATTAGTAGTTTTTTAGCGAAAATGGGAGTTTGGCTTCAAAGTGTTACAAAAAACTCAAAAAGCGAAAAAAGGAAAAACTCAGATAACATGTGCTTTCTAACCTTCAAACCAATAGTAACGGAGAGAGAATGCATGTCGCAAAAGAGACATAAATATTTCAATTTATTTATTAAATAGAAGTAAATAGAAAGTAGTTTGAAGTGCATAGGATATTTAGTGATTATTTCAATGTTGAAATGACCAATGAGCTTTAAAAGAAATATCGCTCTTTCTTCATATTTATAGCTTGCGATTAATTGTTGTTTCATTTGGAACTCTTGTTCCGGAGATATAGTATAATGAATCCTATATAAACCAATATCACGAAAACGAAATAGTTAAAACTATCAGAATAGGTATTGAAATATATTTTTTATATTACGAGTGGCCATAAAAAAAATTCTTGGTCACAAAACCTGCTTTTGACGATTCCGGGGCTCATTATTATAAGCATGATTATTTTTGAATTTACAAATCATACTATTTAAAAATTTAAAATATTTGGTTACATTGATCGTGTTAACGGTAAGTTGGAAATTCCAGTACAACTCAGTACCATTTATTGCTACACAGTAATGTTGAATAGCAAAAATGTAGTCAGATGAATTTACTTTTCAATAAAAATTGTAGTCCACGCTTATTTCGTTGTGGAATATGAAGCACTCAACCGAAACATGTACTGAGGTATCATTTTCTGGTCGAGTAGTTAAGACTGCCTTTAAAACTTTAAGTGATGCGTTCTCAGTTTAGGACAAAATCGGGTAACTAAAATCTTCGCTATAAGTGAGAAGATGCATTATACTTGCATCCCCCATCGAGAATTCCGGGGGACATTGGGGGACTTTTTTTCCCGGATCCAATTTGTGTATATTTTAGAACTTTGAATCGTTATTTTTCATATAACTCCATACCAATGCAATATATATGCATTTTCAATAATATAATCACAAAGCTTAGCTTTCTTAGCTTTAAAATGGCATATTTGAACATATGTTTCATTCAAAATTCAGCAAAGATACGAACAACAAACGCACGTGATATTCCTATTTTTCAAAATTTTTATCTTTAGACACCCATATACACAGTTAAGTCAAATATATTTCCGAGATATTCTGGGAATTTCTTAGCTAGAGTATATATAAACGTTCAGTGTAGAATTGGTTTGAATTGGAGTTGATGCAATTTTCGATTTTTGGCCACATGCCTCCCCATAGTGCAGACCGATAATGTTTACTAGATCACTTGAACAGTATATTATTTTTTTTGTCTTTCTCCTGTAGAAAGGCTGTGTAATCACTCTGGGCATCGATTTTTGTATCGAGGCCTGGAGGGCTGAGTCTATTATATCATTCGACTCAGTTCGTCGAGTTCGGCAAATGTCAGTGTACGTGTGTGTTTTTATAGGTTTGAGAAGGCCTGCAGTGTATCGGCACTGTGTGGGACTCTCGACTTACTTTCGTGCCTGTGTGGTTGTGTTCAGTGAGCTGCATTACAACAGTGATATTGAGGTCTGTTATCCTTCGTCCATTGATGTCACCTTACAAACGACTAGTTCAGTTCCGTCATAGTGATCGTATACTTCGTGGTATGGTAATGTCCGTCGAATGTTCCATTTGTTTATTGGTAATAGCAGAGATAAGATTTTTGGTGTTTTTGGTGTTATGGAGTGTGCTGGGTGATTCTGTAGGTTGAGGACACCCACAGTGCCTAACTAGTACAAAAACTCCTTACTCTTTTTTCGCCCTTCTTACCCACGAAACTATGTAACCCGAGACATTTGGAACCGGAGCCTTAATCAATATTTAGCGGATGGCTTCAGCGCCACTCCAGTTATTGAGACCTCTCCTACGGGCGAGTACTATTTATTTTTGAGTTAGGGTTCCAGATCGGTCCAACTGGACTCAGGTACCTTGATTACCAGTCTGAAAACATTCGTTAGAAATCAAAGTCAGTATACAAAGAAGGCCTCAGACCGGTATAATTGATTAGCTCTAGCGCTTTTTATCATCACGGGCAAAGATCTTCTCAAACACAAGGTCCCCAATCGTGACTGAATTGGGAAAGCAACATTGTCACGGCCTATCCTCTCTCCCTTCCCAAAGCATATAAAAAATCTAATTACCTTGCGTGGTGTTCGTCCGAAAATGAGTGGCTAACGTGGGTCGCTCGAAGATTCCGTACGCTGGAGATGCTGATATGGTTGCCACAAGCGATTTGCCCGGTCGTTTTCTGGCAGAGTATGACCTGATGAAGGTTACTGCATTACTTCCCACGTGGGTTGATCGATAGTAGGTGCCCAGCCAATGGACGTATGCTGGCAACGACACTGCTTCCTTGCTAGCGCGAGTTTGACGGTCGTCACTCTTCCGGATGGTTCACCGGGAACTTTGTAGCTAGATAGCGGGGTCAGAAGCGGTTGATAACGGAAGATGATCGGATTGACGGGATCCTGTAGTTTCAAACCTGCACAAAAGAACACGCATCCAACAACAAGTTGGTATTAGCCCGATCAGAAATACATAACATATATTCCAAAACTATATCTCGCATTGTTACTTGTTATAAATTTCTGTTATTTTAACTACTAACGAGACCTAGTTTATACTACAATATGTTACAAAAATTGTGTTCTGTTATAATTTTGTTATTTCATTCTGATCGGGAGAGCACGCACTGCACTGTCCACGATTTGCACGTTACCTTAATTCGGGAATACCGACGCTCTAAAACTACTGCTTCGATATGCGAGAAGCCACTTAACTTGCACGATGTAGGGAAGAGACACTAATTACTGGCAAAACTGATACAGAGAATCTCACGATTTTAATCTTTTACCTATAAAACCACCCCGAGGCGCGAGAAAAAACTAAACCACTCTTGCCTCTTCCACGATCCAGAACAAAGTGAAAGATCAGATCTTTGGAGTCCTCAGTTTAAAGCATGAGTCATACCTTCGTGACCGGAAGCCTAATTTCTTTTGAATATCCCCAGACCTCGATCTTCTACCACCAAACCCCGGGTCCTGCCGAATGGCTTTCATAACCCAGAGACAAATAGTTTCCCCTCCACTATAGCTTATTCTGTGGTTAAAGGTCGCAGAAAGGGTTATCTCAAAAGTGGAGCGACGCCTGCGTCGCGACCACCCGCCAAAAGTAACTCGGCTCCAACAACGACTGGATCCGGTGGGTGCTCAACCACTCATCTGACAGTTCATTCGAAGGAACTCCAATCAACCTCTCATTCTCATTCACATTTCGTGAGAAATTATAGAAGCTTTAACCTATGCTGAGCGGACCCGTAATTCGAGAGGCCATTCAATATTTACAATCAAATCGTAGTACTACAACTACATCAAGGTATTAGTTCCTGGGGGGAGGGTCGTTGTGCTTTAGTTGCATCTCTTTCTTCTGCTCTATCTCGGAGTTTCACTTGGTCCATGAAATGGCACGACCTTTAGGCTTCAATTTAACTCTCGACTTTTGTCCTGCTTCTTGTCTCCATCTATTACGTAGACATTTTGCTCTCGTCCCAGGGAGCCGTTTGAATGCAAATTCCATGAGTCATTTAGCTCTTGTTTTCCGAAGCCATTTAGCTCCCAGCTTTATCGAAATCTACTCGGTTATTATTTGGCGGTGACCTACCCGACTTCGACTGAGCGTTCCCTGGTAGCGAAATTTCGCTCAACATTGGTATCGTTTCCGTAAGCAATTTAGCTCCCCGCTTCGTCCGCATGTACTCGATCTAGTGCCCGGCGGTGGACATAGTCCACTCAACGGGCCAGCCGGTAGATGCTGAGGTCTGTCCAGCCATTCAGGAGGGAGCGTTGCTTTCGGTTTACTAGCGCTCCAACGCTTAACTGCTGGCTATGCGACACGACATAACGCGCTCTAACTCCCGGCGGTACATCTAGCCCACTCACGAGCTACCCGGTACCCGATCAGAATGAAATAACAAGATTGTAACAGAATGCAATTTTCGTAACATATTGTGTTATAAATTTGGTCTCGTTAGTAGTTAAAATAACAGAAAATTAAAACATGTAACAACGGGAGATATAGCTTTGTAATATTCTTGTTATGTGTTTCTGATCGGGTATGATGTCGAGGTTGATCCAGTGGGTCCAGTAAAGCCTGATGTCCGGATCACTGAGGACCCGAACCCGGTGCTACGTCACGTACTACTCAATTGGTCCCCAGCGATGGACCTAGTCTACACAGTCGGAGAGTTCTCCGGCCGCGTAATTTCACCAGAAACCCGATTTGAGGTTTAAGGGCGACTTACTTGTGTGTGTATATATGCGACGATCTATTGCACATCGGTTACTCGAAGATTGCCGAACCAATTTTATTAAACTTAGCTACAAATGAAGGGTACAACGTTCCCGTAGACTGCAACTGAATTTCATTTAATTCAGTCTTTCGGTTTCCGAGTAACGGGTTGAGATGCTGCTTAGATTTACAGTTTCAGCTACCTGATGCTCAATCAAACTCAAATTGACCACTTTGGATACTTTCGGCGGAACTAGAAGCCTCGGGAATGTGGCTAAGTTCCTGAAGTGAGTTAACATCTGCTTCTTCGAAACGTCTGACTCGATTTTCTCAAATCTACAATCCCCGTTGACTGCTATTGAATTCAATTGGAATCGGAGTTCTGGTTCATGTGTTAGGAGTTGAAGTATACGGTCACATGTGAAATTCTCATACGAACTTAATTTCCATAAAAATTCTAATTTGCTTGAAATTGTTGGTCCTGATTACTAACTGCAAACCAAAGCCACCTCTACACATCGCACAACCATCCTCTTACCATCGCCACCCATCAAGCCTCCCTCAGATCCCACTCCGTCAACCCACCCTCAGACTATCACCTCATCTCACCTTCTACAAACCCTATATTCACATTGCCCTCAACCACCAGGCATACCAAAATAAGCTGTGTTGCTGGCTGTGGGTTGTGAGTTTTTCATCCCCTTCACACACCTACCCCGTCTGCCAAAATAGGTTAACAAAAAACACCATTGAGCTAATGCTTATTAAGCTTATTAAGTTTTGTTTCAGCGTCGATACTTAGACCATCAAGTTCGTGGATGCCGACCAATTGTATATAAATGTTCTAAGAATGTAATAGACATTTCTAAAATTATATTGAACATAACCAGCCATCGAATCATAGGTTGGAGAAATGAGAAAGTCACAATAGCACAATAGGTGGATTAAAAAAGGGAAGTCGGGAGTTAAATGCCTCAACGGTCGAACAACTTTATGGATCAAGCGAGGCACCGAGTTATCTGTGGAATACTTGGAACAAAAAGCTAAGTCAGAGGGCTCGGCCATCCGGGCCTGGGATAAGTTATTCAATGTTATAATAAAAGTAAAACCAATAGCATTAATTTTGTGTTTATTTTTATTGCAATACATGTTATAAATTTTTTTTAAAGTATAATACTTCTAACGTTTCAGTATGGGGGCCCCGTTTTAATACTGCTGAAGTAATTTCCCAGTTTTGCAATGCGAATAACTTCTATTGCACTGACAAAATTACTATATTTTTACACAACTTGATCGGAAATATGTGCACGTATATTGTATTTAACTTCGTGAAATAAACGATAACTACAAATAATGAAAGTAATGTTTTGTGATAGCAGGACTTATCTGCATCATGAATAAAACGTGCCATTACAGTGGCGTGCGACACATATTACAACGTTGTTCGTCACACTCCATATCATATCTACGTTCAGTGGCTCATATATAAAAATAGCATGTTTGCAAACAATTCAGTACGTATTCTATTGTACCGGTAGGATCAGATCGTTGTTGGTATACTAGCTTGAATTGAAAAAAGTATATCGGCCCTTTTAAGAATTAGACAGTTTCCATTTCCTTTCAATTTCAGGTTACCAAACTGTGAACCAGTTTGTTTTCCACAAAATTATGTGTCGTACATATTCTACAATTTGAACAATCTACCAAGATAAATCTGTATTTGAGGTAATACTGTTCCCAACTGTTATGTATGTCCACGGAAATTGTTCGAGAAAGAGGGAAAAGGTGAAGAAAAGGAGCAACTCTTGATGAAAAAGGAGACCGGCATTTCATTATATCGTAGCCGAAAACGAAAGGTTCAGCGGTTGTTTTAGCCTAATTTGACAAACGATTAAATAAAAAGATGGGTGGGTAATATCAGAGACATAACCGAAGTAAAGCAGAATGTTCATTAAGCAGGTAAGGGGCCGTACACAAATGATGTAGCTTTTTTCGGCGATTTTTGACCCCTCCCTCCCTCCTCGTAGCATTTGGTCACAAAATTCTAACCTCCCCCTCGTAAATAACGTAGCATTTACCTACCCCCTCCCCCTCATCCCATGCAAAGCGCCCGGGTGATAAAAAAAATTACATATGTTTTTCAATTATTTTAAATACATCTTCTTTCAAAATGTTTGACGACTTTTATCAACATTTTCATTATAACATCAAATTGCGTGCAGAATAAGCCCATTTCATGATAAATATAGTGTTGATAGTTTTGTTTTGAATTTTATATTTCAAGGAGAGCATGAAGGCAAGTTCTCCCAGTTCACAATCGTGCAGCTGCCAATGATTCTAAGAACCATACGTTCATCTAAATTACTAAATTTTGTTTGATTGAATCCGAACTGAAAATTTAATTCAGCTTCCAAATTAAGTACACTAGTTAGCAACATTAGCTGTAGCAAGTTAAATCCGCATACAAAATACAGTGTAAACAATACACTCTAAAGTACTTCTACCTACATTATCAAGAGAAAATACCCAATGGGTCATTTTCTACAGCGTTTTTCCGTCATGCAATTTGATGTTGGACACCCTTTAACCCTTTCATGCCCAACTTTTTTCTAGTGCATGTAGGGTTTCAAAACTATTTTTCCCCAAAAACGGGGGGGGGGGGGTCAAGATACACGAAAAGCCTTTTTTCATAAAGGTAGGTGCTTCCCTCGCAGTGCTAGAAGCTGCTTAATTTTTACCTGCAAATGCTCAATACAATTCTCCTAGAATATTTACAATATTCCAATTGCGTGGAAAACGTAGCCAAAAATAATCTTAATTGATAAGTTTTATCAGTTTTCAATAATATTGCAACATAACGAAGATATATGAAAATTTCATTTTCCGTCAATGTAAACTATCCCTGACAGCACTGGTCCATCGAAATTCAATCAGACTAATTGCAATAACTTCAGTTCTAGAGCTGATCCTTGTAACAGTTAATACTCAAATCAAAGGCAATAGTCACATTTATTAGCTTTACTTGTTTTTGTGAGTAAAACTTGCCCCAATCAAAAGTTATAGCTATTTAAAAACATTGTTGTCCACGATCAACATGGGCATGAAGGGGTTAATAGCGTTTTCATCGAAACAGTTTTTTCAATGTTTTTTTCAAATTGACGAACACGATGACTCAAAAATCAATCAACGAATTGACTTGATGTCCAATACGTGTAAAAAAAAACACCAGACACTCCCCATAAAATAGTGATGCTAAATATTTAATAAATATGTAATCGGTTTCAGTAAAGCGTACAAAACGGTTTATTTTGGTTCTAAATAGGAACCAATACATTTCTCCTGCTGTTTTAGCTATGCTAGATTACTTATTGCTTGCTCAGAAACAGAGCAATGAGCCGTTCTTCCAAGGTGCTTGACATTGATGTAAGTTGTACAGAAAGTGAGGAGCAGTCAAAATGATAACACTTTGAACTCGTTCGAGACGCGTGGCCAAGCGATAGAGATTGCTCTATGGGATTATACCTAGCAGAAAAAGAAACCACTCTTTTGATTAGTTGTGTATAATATTCGTGTATTTACTTTGATACATTTTGCTCTGAAAATACAGTCGTTTGTTGAACGTTGAAAATAAGATTTAAGCTCGATTGCACATTCGTTACTCATATTGCTGAAAGATTTATTGCACCATCTCGATTAGCTATTGCATCGATGTTTTGCTACTAGACAATAAATAGCATATCATGGAATTGCTTATACGCTAAAGCTTACATACCTACAGGGCTTATGATTAGTCTTATTTGATTGGAAGTTTGCTGCTGATGCTGTAGGAGCTTTAAAACAATGACAAAGTAATGATTCGTTAAAAAGTTTTCCTAGTTTCCTCAGCATGTTAGGTATTGCACTTGTTTGAGGAGCTTTTATTTGTTTTGGTTTCTAATCGTGAATCAATGATTGCAGTAGGATGATCAAGAATGAATGGATTTAGCAAGCGATTTTTTCAACGTTGTCGCTAAACAGAATTCTTTGCCGACGCAGTACACCTCGCTTCTTTAACAGCGCACTAGTAACTGTTCACACGACTTTTAACAATTATAATCAACGGTTTGCTTTAAGCACAATAATTTTTCTAAGTCGTTGCAAACAATTCTAGTGAATGGTCACGGCTCGAGTTCTTCCATGACGTCTCCATAAAGTATTCTATTCGTTTAAAACATAAATCATCTGATTGCCAGTCAGATTAATGGTTCCAACTTTAGAGACCGTTTCATACATGTCGAACGTAACATCTATAGGTTGAATTAATGTCTTCATGGACCATCCGTTAGTATTTTTAAATTTCGAAATCTCGTCATCAGTATTTTTATTTAACACTATACCTAATTTTAGTTACTTGATGTAGAAAGCTCAACATTGTATTGCACTTTTTCGTTTAAAAATAAAATCTTTTGTCACCATTGCCTATTTTATGTTACAGAAACCAGTCGGAATGTACAAATTAACCTCTACCACCGATATAGTTCAGGATCATCAAAAAATAAATGCTTCTGTTTTTTGTGAATAAGGAAGAAAAATGTCTAACCTAGCAAGCCGAATTCTTCACTGAGAGTAAACCGTAGGCTGTGCCATGAAAACGTAAATGACAGATGTATAGTATACTGATTAAGGTAGAAATAATGAACGAAACTCATTAACAGTAATCGTTGATGGATCGTCTTAAGCTGCCACCTAGTTCATTCGATTTGTTTACTCCCAGGAAAAAATGTAGAACATCAAACACATGCGCACTGTTAAAAACCATACAACTATACTACAACTATCAATCTCTACGGTAGATACCCTAGAGAATCTTCTAAACCGAGCGCAGAGCCAACTACGGCACGCGGTGACATCGCCTGGTAGTGGCCTTCCGCTTTCGAGGATCGCTTGGATGACTTCTTGTCACCAAGTTGTTTACGTGTCGCCACATCATTCTGGGATGATTGGATATAGTGATACTCGTTTATTGGTGCAGGTTCTACCAGGGCTTTCTTATTGAGCAACTTCTGGACAGGTTTATTGCCACGTTTGCCATCGCTATGTCGCCTATGGTTGCTGTTGCTGTTATGCGTGTGATGGTGGTTGTGACCATGGTGATCGCCTTTGATCGCATGCTTTTTGATGCTGGCATCTTGCTGCGAACTTTGATGCTGGTGGTGCGATTGTTGTGACGGTTGCTGTTGTTGTTGTTCATTTTTCATATCGGAAATATCGGTTGTTTGGCTCAGCTTGACATCGGCAAAGACTGCTGCCATTTCGACTGTCTTCTTCACGGTAAGTGCTTCCGATGCATTCACTGGACGTCCATTGCCGCCTACGGTAAACAGTTCATAATCCAAGGCTAGCTTATCGTTAGTATTTTTCCCTGCTGATGGTTGTTTATTGGCGCAAGGCCGTTGCTCTCCATGTTGCGTGGGACAATAGCACTTTTCGTTGCTCACGCAGCTATCTGTATCGCACCAGGTCGTTGAACCTTCCTCCTGCGTTTCTCCCATCGAACAGTAGCACTTGTCATCACTTTTACAGCTAGGCAGCGAATTCCTGTTGCTCGCCTCGTTCAGTTTGGCGTTGATGTCATCTCCCCCTAGACTGCAGTAGCATCGATCCGCCGAAGTACACGTACAAGCATCCGAGTCATAGCTGCACTCCGAGCAGGATACGTATCTGCAAGAAAGCATAAACAGAGCATGATCAAAATGTTTAACGTCTCCAACTTATCCACGATACTCACCCGCTTGAACTGTTCCGGTTGTGATGTGCGGTCAAAGTATGCTCATGTCGAGCCTCTGAAACCTCAGAACCGCTTGTTCCAATTCTTGATCGATCCTTCTTATCGGCCGCTTTAAGATCCAGTGACAGCTGATCGGCGGCTGCGAGCTGTTTGCCTGATTTCCCATCGACACCGACCAGTTGCCGTACGGTAGATTCGACGTCATCAGTAAGGCTTCCGTTGGGATCCCCGGTGCAGTTTGATCGTGTGGATGCTTTTTTGTTCCGAAACTTCCCAAACCGGAATACCTTTTTGAGTCCCATTGCACCAAACAGCAGCTTGCGGCGTTGGGTCTGGAAGGAAGTGAAAAGGTTGTGATAGATTGAACGTTTTAATGGACGAATTTGTTCATGTTATAGGAAAGAGCGCAGTCCATTGGAAAACTCGCGGTGTGGTATTTTTGATCAGAAAAGCAAAGGAAATCATTTTTAACTTAAAAGACAAAGACGAGGATTTTTTCGAAAGTTTCGTAATCTTCATTTGGGTATACAACCACGGTCATCTGAATTATTCTTGCAAACATAACCGAAATCGACAAAATTTGACAGTGTTGTCAGTCGATTACCGGCAGCCTGGCGAAAACAGTCTAGCAGCTATGCACGATAGTTTGTTCGTACCACCAGCTCCGCTTCGAACCGAAGAATTCCCTCTGGAGAATCACCAGAGCGTTGAACGGAAGCCTGGTTCCGGCCAGCCAACGGTGCTGCGTAATCATGAAGTGCAGGAGATGCTGAAGACCGAAACCGTGGACAAGGGGCTTAATAGTTCCAGGTCTTAGGCCGGGAGGATGGTTCAACCGGTCAAACGATGAAAAAGTACCAGTATAAAATAGACATTGTTATGTGGATGAGTTAGTCGAGGCTGGTCGTGACTAAGACGCAGGAAATTACCCAGAAGGAACCACTAAATGTGCACGGAAAAAATGTTCCCAAATTGGAGAAAAAGTACTATGAATTCAGGAACAAGCACGTTTCTACGATACGAAAACAGGACCGCAAATCACATGTTTTATAATTATGTTCAATTTACATTCCGTAATGCCTACATAACACTTTTATTTGTGAAGATATCTATGTTAACTTAACCCTAGAACGATGCACTGGGGTACAAATGTACCCCACGCCATCTTTGGAGTTGTGTGAATATGAGAAGTCGGCATTTACCGATCTGGGACCCTAACCATAATTCAATTTGGAGTTCATAGTAAGAGTAGGAAAAGGTGGTCAAGACAGTTTGCTTTTGGCCTTCGTGGAAGCAGGAGTCAAAAATGGCGTAGGGTACATTTGTACCCCAGTGCACAGTGGAAGAAATCCGACCAAAAAAACAATTAATTGGAAGCCGCTGAAAAAGTGTGACAATATATACACCAAAAGTTGCGGAATTTTTTAAAAATAAAAATAAAATGCAATCAAATTTGTTCACCGCACGCAACTGTGGCCGGAGATGTAGGGCTTTGAAGATCCGAAACATTACCGGTTTTCATTAAATCAGAGGCCCAATTCAGAATCCGCTGAAAAAGTACAAAGAATTATAACGTCAAAGTTGCGGAAAACTCCAGCAATCAAGATTTAATCAAATTTGTTCACCGCACGCACTTGTAACCGGATATATGAGGCTTTGAAGATCCGGAACATTTCCTGTTTTCATCAAATCTGAGACCTAATTCAGAAGCCGCTGCAAAAGTACAAAGAATTACACCCTTAAAGTTGCGGAAAACTCCAACGACCATATAGCAATTCTTTTGTTTTCATGTCCAATTGATTAGAAATAAGTTCATATGAATTAATAGTGTTATATAATATTTTTGCCTGTCTCAATAGAAAGGTATTGCAATTGCTCTGAAAACCGACTTATTAACGCAGGCCCGGAGGGCCAAGTGACATACACCATTCGATTCAGTTCGTCGAGTTCGGCAAATGTCTGTGCGTGTGTATGTATGTATGTGTGTGTATGTGCGTCTGTGTGTGTATGTGACCAAAAATGTCACTCATTTTCCTCAGATATGGCTGAACCGATTTTGACAAACTTAGTCTCAAATGAAAGATACAACGTTCCCATAGGCTGCTATTGAATTTCTGATGGATCCTACTTTCGGTTCCGGAATTACAGGGTGGTGAGCATGTTCATGCAGAAAATGCCGATTTTAATAAATTCTGCAATGAATGTATAAAGGTGAAACATTTTCGAAAATATGACCACAACTGCTTCGATTTGTAGTGTTAGGTCACTAACATCCATTCAAAGTCTCTTTGACCACATTGGCCACCATCATTAGTTCCGGAAGTACCTAAATTCAGAATAACAGTCACATCGGTTTCTCGGAGATGGCTAGACCGATTCAAACAAACTTGGTCTCAAATGAAAGGTATTGCACCTTCGTAAATGGATATTAAATTTCATTCCGATCCGACTTCCGGTTCTGGAGTTACGGGTTGTGGCGTGCGATCACATAGCAAATTGTGATTCAAACCGATACTCCGATGAAAGCAAAAAAGGTAAAAATTTCGCTAAAATGTCTCTCAAACAACTTCAATTTGCAGTTCTAGATCACCGACGGCCAACCAAACTTTCGTTGGCTACATTGACCACCATAAACGGTTCCGGAAGTGCCCGGGTAAAGCGGCCATCTTTCAAAATTAACTAACTCACATCAATTTCCCGGAAATGGTTGGGCCGATTTTCGCAAATTTAGTCCTAAATGATAGCTATATTATCCCCACAGATGTCTATAGAATTTAGCACGGATCGCTTATATGGTTCCGGAAATATAATCCAGAACTAAAAATTTTTTTCAAAGGGGGGACCCCATGAAATTTCAGAAATCGAATTCGTATTTTTGATGCCAAGCATCTTTAAAATGCATGAAATGTCGAGATTTTATTTTATCTCGAAATTTTTTTTTTTATAAAAATCGACTTTTTGGGACTTAACCAATTTCGCTCCTTTTTTTTCAATTCAATATTACCGTGGCTGGTTTTTCTTTTGCAAAATTTTCGAACTCGAATAATGATTTCTTTTTTTGTATATAGTTGTCAAGTCATGTATAATAAAATTGTAATGTATACATTTGAAAGCTTTTAATAAATATAAGCAACTAAAAAATTCTCGTGTTCATGATTGAGAAAGGCACGATTGCACCGCTAGGTGGATTAAAGTTTTTTACTTTTTGCGATTAGTTCCTTCATTTTAAGCTCCTATGAAACATTGTAAACTGATTTGAAAAAATGCTCGCATATTTTCCAAAATCTCATTGTGTTCACATTTCAGAATCTTCCCAAGTAACCAAAAAGCATTATAATGTAGCCTAACATCTGCCTTTGATCCAGATATAAAGCAGTCTTATAGAGCCGTGAAGCCCTAAGCACTGATATAATGCTAGTATTATGCCAGAAAAGGCGAAATATAGTGCTATTACTGTGCAGTGTACGATTGTCGTTAGTGTTTTGTTCTGTCAGTGGAAATTTGACTTGTGACAATACCAGTTTAAATACTGGTTGTTTTACTTTTACATGTGTCCTTTATATATTTGGATGATGTTAACAATAAAACGATGTTTAACCATCCGGCAGTCGAGTTAGTGCACTGAGTGCACGTTGCTCTGTAAAGCTAACGAAACTGTGTTAGCGCACCAGCGGCTGCTCGTTCAGTGGGCCATTTGTGCGACTTCCGGGGGGTCAAGGTTGGAGAGAGAATCGGAAAAAATCTAGAACGAAAAAAGAAGTTTTTTTCCACACTGAGTGTTAGATCTTCATAAAAATCAATCAGCAGTACTGTAACAACATTTTACATAAGCTGATTGATTTTTATGAAGATCTAACACTCGATGTGGAAAAAAACTGCTTTTTCGTTTTTTGCCGATTCTCTATCCAACCTTAATGATTGTCCGGCAAATCACGTGCGAGCGACTAGCCATTGCGCGTGGACACCTGTTTACGAAGCAGAGAAAAATGATTTCCTGACAAACATCGTCTAGCCGGGCGTTCATTTCATTACGGGTCACGAGTGTAAACTACCTCAATGATGGTGCTGGCTGTTGATTTTGAGGTATCTGACGCAACTTTTCCGCTGTAAATATTATCTGAACAATTGTTTGTGGTTCAGGTAATGACATTGGAGATTGTGGAAAGTCGGGTAGGAGGAAATGGGTCGGAAGACTCGAATTCTCACCACAAAACCACTATTCCATTTCTTTCAAATGTGACATGAATCTTTTAATGACCACAGTGCAAGTAAGTGGTTTCAGATCATTCGTTTTCGAGCTCTCCATCGAGACAGAGGTTGTTTTTTCTAGTCCGTAGTGCTGTGTGAGGCGATAAAGAATAGTTTTAATCCGCATTCAAGGTTATTTTGCCAGTTCGGTTCGGTCCTCAGTCTTTTGTTCGCGTGTGAGGATTAAACAATAGCCAGCTGTATAAGCTGGATCGGTTCGTCGTTGGACACCAGTTTAAAGCTAAGTGGTTTTTGTCTTTTGTAACACATTTATTGCTTTCTTCCGTCTGCGCGGGCGCTGACCCCGTGCGTTGACGTTTTCTATGGTTCCCTCTCCGGATGGTCAAATGGAAGTTGAATCGGGTTCAACTTCTAAGGCTCCCCCCCGGCCCAAATGCTATCCAGAACTCTCAACTGGTCCATTTGTGGTCTTCTTTCGGCCCAAGACTAAATCACTGAATCTTCTTCAGATTTCTAGAGACCTGACGGAACGGTTCTCGGCTGTGACCGAAATTTCAAAGGTCCGCTCGGACAAGATAAGGGTGTTGCTAGCCAACTCAAAGCAGGCAAACGATATTGCTTGCTGTGAGCACTTTACGCGGGATTATAACGTGTATATTCCGGCTGTAAGAGTACAATCCGAAGGCGTCGTAACCGATGAGAGTTTGACGTGCGAGGATCTGCTGAAGTACGGGGTTGGCCGATTCAGAGACCGCTTACTTCAGCCAGTTAAAATACTTGAGTGCAAACGTTTGCACTCAGTAGTAGTTGCGGGGGATGGTTCAAAAACGTACCCCCAATCAAACTCTTATCGGGTGACCTTCGCTGGTACCGCTTTGCCAAATTTCGTCCTCTTGCACAAGGTTCGTCTGCCTGTGCGTCTGTTTATGCCGCGGGTCATGAATTGCACAAAGTGTAAACAACTGGGTCACACAGCCACCCATTGTAGCAATAAGGCCCGCTGTGGAAAATGCGGGGAGAATCATCTAGATGATTCGTGCAGTAGGCAAGCCGAAAAGTGTCCTTACTGTGCGGAGAGTCTGCATGATATCTCGGCATGTCCCGCGTACAAACTACGCGGGGATAAACTGAAACGTTCCCTTGCGGGACGATCCAAACATTCTTTCGCAGAAATGTTAAAGAATGCTACGCCACCATCCTCAGCAAACATCTATACTCACTTGCCTCCTGACGAGGGCGAGGCTGGTAACCCACAAGAGGGAACATCTACTAGGGTGCCTAGAATTTATAGGAAGAGGAGGAACACTTCCTCTCGTAAAGTTCCTTGTAAAGGCCAGAAGGTGTCCCTTGAGGGGGCTCCGAAAGTCACATCTATTGGAAGTGTTGCAACCAAACCGAAGCAATTAGCTCCTGGTCTCGGAGGATTAAGCTCAGAGAAGGAGTTCCCAGCACTTCCAGGAACATCAAAAATCCCAAGTGTTCCTTTGTTTCAGTTCGAGAGTAATCACAGCACTGGAATTATAAAACTCTCGGACATAGTGGACTGGATAATAAAAACTTTCAATATTACTGATCCTATTAAAAGTCTTATGTTAGCTTTTCTCCCTACAGTGAGAACATTTTTGAAGCAGTTGACTGCTAAATGGCCCCTCCTCTCAGCGATTGTATCCTTCGATGGCTAACTCATCGAACGAGGTCACGGATTTGATCACTGTTCTACAGTGGAATTGCAGAAGTATCATCCCGAAAATCGATTCCTTCAAAATTTTAATAAATAATTTGAGTTGCGATGCATTTGCATTATGTGAAACTTGGTTAACTTCCGACATAGAACTCAACTTCCACGACTTTAATATTATTCGCCTGGATCGAGACACCCCCTATGGAGGAGTGCTTTTGGGGATCAAAAAGTGCTATTCCTTCTACAGAATTAACCTTCCCTCGATAACAGGTATTGAAGTTGTCGCTTGTCAAGTAACAACCAAAGGCAAAAGCCTTTGCATAGCTTCCATATATATTCCCCCCAACACCGCGGTTGGGCACCGACGGCTACAAGACATCTTAGAATCCCTGCCAGCACCGCGACTAGTTTTAGGAGACTTTAACTCTCACGGTACAGCATGGGGTTGCCTCTATGATGATAACCGGTCTTCCTTAATTCAGGATCTTTGCGATAACTTCAATTTGACAATTTTAAACACGGGTGAAATGACACGGATTCCTGCTCCTCCAGCGCGCCCGAGCGCCTTAGACTTGTCCCTTTGCTCAACATCGCTGCGGTTAAATTGCACGTGGAAGGTAATTCCTGATCCCCACGGCAGCGACCATCTGCCGATTGTAGTCTCAATCAATAACGGTTCAAGGCCATTGAAATCAATCAATATTTCGTATGACCTCACACGAAATATCGATTGGAAGAGCTATGCTGCCGCGATATCCGACAACATCGAATCTACCCAAGAACTTCCTCCGGAGGAAGAGTACAGCTTTTTGGCTGGCTTGATTCTCGACAGCGCGAATCAAGCTCAGACTAGGCCAGTACCCGGCGCGAACATACAAAAACGTTCTCCCAATCCCTGGTGGGATAAAGAGTGCTCAGACGTGTACGCAGAGAAGGCCGCCGCGTTTAAGACCTTCCGGAACGACGGGTTACCCGCCAGTTTTCGACAGTACGCGACGTTAGACAAGCGAATGAAGAGTTTGATGAAAGCCAAAAAACGCGATTATTGGCGCCGGTTCGTCGACGGATTAACGAGAGAAACATCGATGAGCACTCTTTGGGGAACAGCCCGACGTATGCGAAATCGAAACAGTACTAATGAGAGCGTGGAATATTCAAACCGTTGGATATTCGATTTCGCCAAGAAGGTTTGTCCGGATTCCGCCCCGGCACAGAAGATTTACCGCGCCGCGTCTCCTCACGATAGCGCGAACGAAACACCTTTTTCGATGGTGGAGTTCTCACTTGCTCTCTTGTCGTGTAACAATAAAGCTCCGGGGCCAGACAGAATCAAATTCAACTTGTTGAAGAATCTGCCTGACTCTGCCAAGAGACGCTTGTTGAACTTATTTAATAAGTTCCTCGAGGCTAACATTGTCCCACTCGATTGGAGACAAGTGAAGGTCATCGCCATCCAAAAACCAGGAAAACCAGCCTCCGACCACAATTCGTACCGTCCGATCGCAATGCTATCCTGTATCCGGAAGTTGTTCGAGAAAATGATCCTATCCCGCCTCGACAATTGGGTCGAAGCAAATGGCTTACTGTCAGATACACAATTTGGCTTTCGCAAAGGCAAAGGGACGAACGATTGTCTTGCGTTGCTCTCAACTGAAATTCAAATGGCCTATGCTAGCAAAGAGCAGATGGCATCAGTGTTCCTAGATATTAAGGGGGCTTTTGATTCAGTTTCGATCAACATTCTTTCAGAGAAGCTGCACCAGCATGGTCTTTCAGCGACTTTAAACAACTTTTTACTAAACTTGTTGTCGGAAAAGCACATGCATTTTTCGCATGGTGACTTATCGACATCACGATTTAGCTACATGGGCCTTCCCCAGGGCTCATGTCTAAGCCCCCTTTTATACAATTTTTATGTCAACGACATTGATGAATGTCTTGACAATTCCTGCACGTTAAGGCAACTTGCAGACGATGGCGTGGTGTCTGTTACGGGACCCAAAGCTGTCGATCTACAAGGACCATTACAGAATACCCTGGACAATTTGTCTGCTTGGGCTATTAAGCTGGGTATCGAATTCTCCACGGAGAAAACTGAGCTAGTTGTATTTTCAAGGAAGCGTGAACCAGCACAACTACAGCTTCTATTAATGGGTCAAACTATCGCTCAGGTCTTCAATCCCAACCGTGTGCATTTCAGAAATACTTCTGAATCTACTGTTTTCTTCGACACATCCATGAAAGACGAGATTAGTGGAATTCCGGACCACATACGCCCACAAGTGGTTCCAAACATTTTTTATAATAAATTCCGAGAAGTCGACTGTTCTAAGATGTTTTATACTGACGGATCAAACCTCGAAGGATCCACTGGCTTCGGTATTTTCAATCAAAAGTTCACCGCCTCCTACAAACTCAGTGACCCTGCTTCAGTTTACGCCGCAGAACTAGCTGCCATTCAGTATACCCTTGGAGTCATTGAAACATTACCCGCAGACCATTACTTCATCGTTTCGGATAGCCTCAGTTCCATTGACGCTATTCGCTCGATGAAACAAGGCAAGCACTCCTCGTATTTTTTGGGGAAAATACGGGAGCTACTGAGTGCTTTATCTGACAACTCTTTCCAGATTACCTTGGTATGGGTCCCTTCTCATTGCTCCATTCCGGGCAATGAGAAGGCAGACTCCTTAGCTAAGGTGGGTGCCTTAGAAGGAGACGTTTACGAAAGACCAATTTGCTTCAGCGAATTTTTCAGT
Organism: Topomyia yanbarensis; assembly: GCF_030247195.1. Taxonomy (NCBI): domain Eukaryota; kingdom Metazoa; phylum Arthropoda; class Insecta; order Diptera; family Culicidae; genus Topomyia; species Topomyia yanbarensis. The sequence goes on along the minus strand of NC_080671.1, from coordinate 370,543,210 downwards.
ATTACTCATCAGAGAACCCTCGAAAGTTGGCAAACTTCGTGGAGCAGTGGAGAGCTGGGAAGGTGGCTACATTCGATAATCCCTAAGGTATCGACGAAACCTTGGTTCAAGGGGATGGATGTGGGTCGTGACTTCATTCGTGTGATGTCCCGACTCATGGCAAACCATTACACGCTGGATGCACATCTCCGGCGTATTGGGCTCGTGGATAGTGGTATCTGCGCTTGTGGCGACGGCTATCACGACATCGAGCACATTGTCTGGGCGTGCATCGAGTACAGTTCCGCTAGGTCTCGGCTAATGGATACCCTGCGGGCCCGAGGAAGACCAACCAACGTACCGGTTCGAGATGTGCTGGCAAGCCGCGACGTTCTCTATATGTCCCTTATATACACCTTTGTGAAAACCATCAATATACAAGTCTAACTGCCCCTTGTTATCTCCTTATCATTCTCAGAACGCTCTTCCACCTGTATCAAACCATCTGTATCGAATGAGCCAACAAACACGGGACCTACGGCACGAACATAACACGCTTAACTCGAAATGTAGCCGATCCACATCTGAGCCGTACTACGAAATCGTCTGGAAAAACCCCTGCCATCTTGAGGAGGACCACCCGGCGTCCCAGTACATGATTCCCCTGATGAAGGCCACCCGAGTTTGTAATCCATCCGTTGATCTCACGATGCCTGAAACTGAAATAATTTTCTCTCCCTGCCATCTTTGTCTACCCTCCCTCCCCTGACTCTTATACCCAGAAGTAACACCCCTACCCCACCCCCCCCCCCCAATATCATCACGAAGCATTTAGCTCTAGTTTTAACTATTATATTATATAATCTCGTTGAAATTGCCCAACTCTACTACCCACAAAAATAACTATAATTACGAATCTTTACAAAATTCAATCATGCCCTCTAGTTATGCCTAGTTTTAAGTTAGTCGTAAAAAATTGTCCCCCTTAATTAAACATTATTTGCTCCAATAATCTCACTGATAAAAATGTCAAACCATATTGCCACAAAAACTAAATGACCCCCCTAATCTTACGAAAACAATATTATCCCCTTGTGTAGATATATAAGATAGCTATAAAATCGCATTAGTTTCATTTAAAAAAAAATCAATATGTAATCCCCTAGTTTTAAGCAATTTAAAATGTAAAACAAAACAAAATTGGCACCTTTAAGCTAACGCAACGTGCCTTATCAAATAAACGATTTGAATAAAAAAAAAAGTGGTTTCAGATCTTGTAGCCGAACATTCATTTTCGCATCGTCCATAAACATGAATATCTTGATTACAGCGCTGCTACATACAATAATGTATTGTAAGTTGTTTTGCAAAATGATTGGATTTGCTTGGACGAATTTGTTGAACGCTCTCCGCACCGAATGTCGGACATCGTAGAACTCGATAAAGGCGATTTACGTAAACCGATCCTCCATAATCACCTTCAGCAAATGTTTCACATCATGAATGCTCGGTCGTATGTGAAAAGGCCGGAATTCAATTGCCTCCGTATTTGGCCGCAACGCCACTACTTGCGTCTGCGATTCACAGCAAGAATTACATTAACAGCTTCTTTTGTTTTTCAAACGACGCACACAATCAGCCTTATTCTACATTACGACGGATCGCTTTTACGAACGAATGTGAATTGGTCGGTGTTAAGTCAGACCGGACTAAGTCGCAAAATATCAAAAAATGAGATAATTATAGCAATGGATAAAGAATTTCGTCAGCTACATTCTCTTGCCAGATTTGAAATATGTAACAATAAACAAGAATTATGGCAAAAATTAATTTCCAATCATAATGTAAAGGATGCTGCGATTCAAACGACAGCAAAATCAAACGGGAGCCTACTTCGATCGAACCACATTCGTTCGAAAATGTGATCCGTCGCAATGCAGAATAAGGCTGAATTTGAAAGAAATTGCATTTGTCGTTCCCTTCACATTGGTTCGGGCAGAAGCAGAAAGCGTGGCTCGAAATAGCAATGTTCTTCAACATTTTCTCGTTAATTTGTTTAGACCAAACTCATTATTATTTTTTAAATAAACAAATGAGCTGAAGGTCACCGAAGAACTTGTTTTTTCTTGAATCATTTTTAAAAAATTCGGAGGCTTTCCCGCATAAATGTGTACTGTATGCCAACCATTGCATCAATCGTTCCAAAACCATTTTCAATATGGTTCGTTCAACAATAGTTTAACCATTGCCTAGTATAATATCGAACATAACCAGTGTGGTTTTTCCATGCTCGACCATACAAACAACGGGTTGTTAAGAACAGTCACCATACCAAAATGTGCTGTTTTCCATATACATTTTGACAACATACCATTCAAGAACCATACAGATTATGGTGGCATGCATATTTTAGGTTTAGCGATGGATAAAATATTAGCTGGAGAAAAAAATCTCTTCCCCTTCACATTTCAATTCTATCGATTGATGAAATATTATTTTGCTCTCGCCATCTTCTGAAGAATGCTCTTCGTTGACACAAAGTGGACTGACACTTTATCCAATTGAGCTATCTCCGTAATATTGTTAGACGAGAATTTTTGACCATCTTAAACTACAGATTTTTGGAGCAGAGTAAACAGATATACGAATAACAAAGCCCACCAGAGCAATATTAACCTCTGGCGCCAAAGGACAATGTAGTATACAAATCTCCAATATAGGATACACGGAAGTATTGGAAATGGTAACTAAAATGGGTATGGTAGTATAACAGTTCAATTATAATGGTGAAATATATCAGTAGTATTCCCAATATGGTGAGAATTATACGAATAGTTTGGAAATGGTTCCGAAGATTTCTGGAATGGTATTTATTTATACGGGTTACCCCTTAGCCCCCCCTGGCTACGTGCCTGGTTATGCTGCCTAAGCTCGACTCCTACCAGCAAAAGACAAAAGATTAGCCCGTAAGATTTAAAGCCTGTTTCAAATGATCTTGCTACTTCTAGTTTTGTGATCTGTATATTCCACATTTTTGTTTTCACTTGAGTACTATGGCTCTAAATTTTTAAAGCTTTCCCTACTCAGTAATCTCTAGCTAATTGAATTTCGTTAAAAAATAAAAAAAGAATTTCAAAAGTTTACGATGAAATATGCAGTAAGCAAGTAATCTTCCCTAACAAAGCTATTGAACTGATGCTCATGTAATGATTGTCAGCTGATCTTTTCATTCTGATTTTAAACATAACAAAAGTGTTCTTTACGATTTGCGCTATTTGTCAGAAGGACAATCCAAACAAGTATAACCAAGAATTACACGATTAAAGCATTGCGCATTGTACAATGTTCATTTAAAAATCGAAATACAAACCCCTCTTCCACATCCAGTTTTTTGTTGATTAGCCCCTGAGATGAACACTCCTAGCGCATTGTATTAGACGCATGTGAAAATAACCGCATTTTAATGTCGTCGTGGTCGTGCCTTGCATACAACGCTTTAATTTTTAATACCTTTTGAGACAGGTTTGTGTAAAATTTTCAAAATTTCGCGAATTTTCAAGAAAGAGTGGGTTAGGTTAACCTCTTGATCTTAATGAAATTCGTCAAATGTTGGCTTCAGTATTATTTGTAGATCCAATCCCAAAACAGTTTCCTTGAATTTTTCGATTATCTCAGAGGATTCTTCGTTGTCTGCAACAAATAAGTATGAACTGAGCGAACTTGGAGACGATTTATTGATACAACAAAGAAAATCACACCCGGATTGGTAAGGTAAGTAAATTTCTAGATCCTAATACGCGAGGTAATATGTTTTGTTATATATAGGGTGGGTCGAAAATTCGCAATGTTAGTAATCTAGGGTTAAATCACAATTCTGGAAAATGATGTCAGGGGTGTTTTCAAGTAAGCAAAAAACTCCAGCTCCCTAAAATTTAGTAAAACCCAACGCATGAGTATGTTTATTGCATATACTTAGGGATACCAGCTGCAAGATGAAAATATGTTTCGCTAATATCTCTTGCTTTAATTTTTTCAAAAATCTAAAGTTTTTCAAAAATTAAATTCAAAAATTCTCAAAAACTACAAAAAATTACTCTACGCTAAATTGTGAATAACTGATGTATGGATTAAAATAGAACCCTACTGTCTTTTCCAAAGCTAGTAAGATTTTCAATATTTAGGTGAGATTCATTTTCTAAAAGAGTTGGGTTTCGCTAAATTTTAAACCGTTCGAAATATTTTTTTATTTAATTCCCCAAATGGACCTTTTCCAAAAACCTTACCGAGGCTACCTTAAAACATCAATTTCTAGAAGTGCTGCAATTCAAAAGTGTTTTAACATAGAACTACGTTTTTGTTTTCGATGTGGAGGTGCAAATTCAACAAATATGATATGTAACGCAAAGTGGTTAGGTTTCGTCAAATGTTTACACTCTAACGAGCTAACATAGTATACGTAAGCCGTGGTTCGGACGAGTTCATTTTTCCGTCGAATGCGGGGCCGGAAATAACAGCAGAAGTAGCCAGACATGTTAGGACAAAGCTCTGCAATGCGGGTTGCATTTGAGCACTGCTACCGCTGGGGGTGGGGACGACGAAAGATCTAGGCGTGATGTTACCCTTCCATGTTTCTGATTGATTTTGTCGACGTCTTTCTCGGGGGTAAGGGTTTCAGCGTGAAAAAACACCTTTTTTGTCATTTTTTTTAGAAATTTGGGTGGAGCGATTTGATTGAAACTTTTGTACATAATAATGTATGCATAAGGGATCATCCATAAGTGACGTAGCATTATATGAGGGAGGGGGGAGTTTTGCATTTTGTGATGATGTGTGACGACAGGGGGGTAAGGGGTCATGTCATGCTACGTAGCTTTTTTAAAGGGGAATAACTAACATCGTTTTTTATTTTTTTTTATTTTACGGGGACAAGGGAGGGGGGGTGGAGAATTACCGTCAAGTTACGTAATTACCAGGGGGTATTTGGAGGTTTGTGACGAAATGCTACGATGGGGGAGGGGGTGTTAAAAATAACTCAAAAATGCTACGTCATTTATGGATCGTCCCTAAGATATTTTAAAGTAAAGTCATCAGTAGTGTGGTTCTACGTCAACAGTTCGTAGAACACCTTTGGGTTGGCCTTTGGCCCTCATGTTTCTCGATATACTGTATATCACTACTTTATCCACCAAACCGTCATTATACCTGCACATTGCTGTTCTTCCGCTTTAGCTTCTTCTTCTTCTGGCGCCGCATGATGCTCTTGGACCGCTGGTACAGTTCGTCCTTGGTCAGCGTGACGGCCAGCTTGAGCAAGAACTCCTTGTAGATCGGCTTCAGATCGTTGAACGACATTCCATCGGAATTGATTATGGCATTGAGGATATCGTCGAGGGAGTGCAGATTTTCCTGCAGCCGAAACTCGTTGAATAGTTCACTGAAGCCGAGGGGCGATCCACCCCCGCCTCCAACCTTGCCAGTGTGTCGTCTCGTAGCTCGCGATTTGTACCGTGCCAGACCGGCCGTGTTCAGGAAGCTGCCGGAGCGAGGGATAGCTACTCGCGTTAGGATGTCCCCACCGGAGCACTCCGATAGGGCTGGATAGTTGTTCTCGCCACCCTTGGACTGGTTCGGGTTGTCATCGTTTGAGTTGCTGCGATCGGTGTAGATGTCGTCTAGCGATGGGCGGTTCAAAACTGTTGAGTAAAGTTTATCAATAGTAGTCAATCAAGTTACGTAATTCAAAGCTTACTCGCTCTCGGTGGATTCGACGGGACCGGTGGAGGTCGTTTACCCTTGGGGGATCGTTTCTTGCGTTCTTCGGTGGAGGTTTCATCGTTAGCACCTGTCATGGTGTCGCTTTCTCCGCTTAACGAAGTGGTCGCAGATCTTTTCGTCTTCCTCGGTGGCCTTGGCGGTGGTGGTAGCATACTGCGTTGACTGGCGCTTGATCTTCGCGATGACACTTTTGAGGATCCCGGATGCAGATGCATATTGGTAGTTGCTGCACTGCTGGCAATACTCATACAGCTGACTCCGTTGCGGTTCTTGGGTCTGCGGGAACGAGCATTCTGGAATTGATAAATGATGTAACGAAATTAGACAAGAAACATCATAATCAGAACTTACATCTCCACTGCCCATGTGTGCCATCAGGCTTTGATAGAGCGTGGCAGCAATAACAATCGCATCCTCCGGTGTTTGACAAACGAATCCATGACACTCGAGTTGCCGGGGCATCGTACTTGAACGCATTACTATTGCGAACAGTGGTGAGTGAAGGCCGGATGACAGTCTTCGCTTATCCGCGGCGCTGCTTTATTTGAACTTATGTTAGCTAGGGTATCTCTGGAAGAAAATTTCAACTAAAAAGAGAAACTAACCTTAATGGTCGGAAAAGCGCCCGCTTGTCAATGTTTTCGGGATCGGTGATAAGGGGAAGAAAGGCAGCACCGCCTTCCGATGCGGAAACGACGAATTTCACGGCGGACCAAACTGCAATGTTTTGAAACGGAGTTACCATCGGTTCGCGTCCATTGGCAGCTTTCACGCGCATTCCGATGGTGCTGATGTCCAGTGTACCGGCGTTTTGGTTCTGCAAAGGTAAGTAGAAAGGAAGGCGTTGATTAGCAAAGCAGTACACGATCTAATTTAAGCTTAGTTTAAAAATGAATGTGGCATAAAAGCAAATATTTACGAAGCTAACGAATCGAGGCATGTAACGGGTGTTTAATAAAAAATCAGAATTTCTTCAGTCACGTAATTAAAAAAAACATAAAACATTTTTCAACGAGTTCAGTTTTTTTTAAGACATAATGTTTATTCTTCAAAAAAAGTCAATGAATATTGGAGAAGGGGCCCTGGTCAGCCGTACGACGCAACTAAGTCGTGATGCTCTCACAAGAGCGCTGAACGGCACTGACTCGTCACTTCACATCGCATTACTCTTCCGGATACAATTCCGGATCCTCGTGGTCAACTGTTTATTATCCTAGGCCCGCCAATTATTTTTGTACACTAGGAAACTGAGGGAGCGGAACAAATCCTCAATGGGACGGTACTGAGGTAAGTTGGTCGGGATCTTTCATTTGGCATGTACGGTATCTTTTTCTGCTCAAGATACTCCAGCGTCTTTTTGGCGTAATGGGAAGATGCCTTGGTCGGCCAGAAGACGTACTTCACATCCGTATGATGCTCCTTTAAGAACGGCAGAAGAATTTTCTCAAGGCACTTCTCCTGGTACACTTGTTGATTGATGGCCAGACCGCTCGGCTTGAACCACGGCTTTGAAATCCCTCTGTCCGATATGGCTATGTACAGAATAACTTTTTTTTTCAAATTTATGCTTAAACTTATATTTTACTTCTGAGGGTTTGGCCTACTTGTCGTTGGAGTAGTAGCTGTTATTTCCTGGAATGTGTGTCTTCGAGAGCGGAAAGTAACTTTCGTCGTTCAGCACGAACGACCTCTCGCGGTAGCTCTTCGTCGTCCACCGGCACTGCGATTTCACGATTGATATCTGCTCGTCCGTGTACTCGGAGGACCGGGTCGTCTTCCGACAGATGATGTCATCCATCTTGAGGGTTCGGTGAATCAAGGTATGGGAGCAGTGACGTATTATGCCGGCTTCACGGAAACTCGTTCCATCCTTGTTGTCGATTACCTTCTTCTTCTTCAGCATTAGCTTCGCCGGACGGCCGCTATCGACATTCCGCTCCACGCTCAGGGATGCCAGGATCCGGTAAACTGTACTCACGGGCACGTTTTCGTCTCGAAAGTGGTCTACCGTATTTTTTTCCACGATGACCATGCGTTTCGTAAAACCGTACAACACGCTCGTGGAGTGCTTCCTTTTTCGACGCCATCTTCGATTCTCAATTTTTATTTAACACCCTTTAAGGCAATAAAAAACCGAACTCGTTGACAGTGATTTCACCTCTGTGGACGATAGGAACACCGATTTCACCACTTCAACCAGCAAACTCAGATGCAAGAGCAACCCGATCGTCATCCACGAGAAAACAAGGAAAACTACACAAAGTCTACCCCCGGTGCCGATCGCAGTCGATATTTTCGAGTTGAAAGTGTAGTTTGTACGACAGCGGTTGGCACTGCTGGACCTTCCTCAGGTCAGTTCTAAAATGCCAATCCCCTCGCTGTTTTTAACGCTTTCACAGGTTCGACTGACGTCACCGATCATTCGCCTTGCCCCATGATTTCGCCCTTCGAAATATCCGCACAGATACGGGACAGTTACAGCATCACTACCGTCAACGAAGCAGGTAACGAAAACTACACAAAGTCTCTCCCCAGTTCTAGTCGCTTTCGCATGTTCTGGATGTAATCGTGTAGTAGTTTCGACAGCGGCTGGCACTGTGGAACTTAATGTCCATATCACGCTATTGCCAGGCGGACTCCATTGCGGTTTCTCCCGTTGCAGATGTTACCAGTGTGAATCCAACGAGCAACCGGTTTGGGGAAGAAGAGAAGAAAGTAGCTTCCCCACTTCACTATGACGGGATTGACCGGGGGAAGTGCATTTTTTTTTTATTCATTTCGTTTATTTGATAGGCACAAATGCGTTAGCTTGGCGGTGCCAAATTCTTTTGTTTTTACATTTTGTATATTTTAAAACTAGGAGGTTACAATGTTGAAATATTTTTAAAAAAGAAAAATTTTACAGCTATCTTAAGACTAGAAATAAGATTCTATATACAAGAGAGGGGGCGAAAGATTTTTTTTATGAAAAATTTTTAAAACAAGGAATTCAATTGTAATAATTTTTAGGAAATGTTTACAGTTATCTTAAAACTAACAATATAGTTTGGTACACAAAAGGGGGAACAAATATTTATGAGAAAATTCGCAGGTGTTTTAAGACTAGGGATACAATTCTATTTACAAGATGGGGGACAATAGTTTTAACAAAGAGGTAAAATTACAACTATCTTAAAACTAGGAATACAGAATACAAATTTGAACTTTTTTAGCGGAGACTTATGCTTGGTCAAGATATTCAGAGGGGGGCTGTAGAAGCAGTTGTATCAAGGACAGGGGAGAGAAAGCGTAGATGGTGACCGGGAGAGAAGAGCAAAACTTGCAACTTTCGCTCAAACGGGAGATCAGCGAAAGATTACCGCCTCAGTCTAGTAGGTCGGATTGGCGGATGGTATTCTTCGGACCCGCGGGGAATCCTTCAAAAGTCATCGGACCTTGAGTCGCTCTCGCTTCAGTTTCCGTAGTGGTAAGTGCGACGGCGGTTACATAGTTGCAGTCTGGAGCTGATCGGTCCCACAAGGCAAGAGAAAGCTTCTAAAACGAGAAATAAAAAGAGAGGGGCTAAATTGGGATATTTGTCGTTTTTATGAAAGTATAAATAAGGGACATATAGGGGAAATCACGATTTGCCAGTATATCTCGGACTGGGACATTGGGTGGTCTACCTCGGGCCCGAAGGGAATCCTTTAACTGAGACCTGGCGTCCAAGTACCCGGCGCATACCCAGACAACGTGCTCGATGTCGTGATAGCCCTCGTCACAAGCGCACAGACTACTCTCCGCAAGCCCAATACGCCGCAGATGCGCATCCAAGGTGTAGTGGTTGGACATAAGTCGGGACATTACACGAATAAAATCCCGACCCACATCCATCCCCCTGAACCAAGGCTTCGTTGATACCTTTGGGATAATGGAATGTAGCCATCGTCCAAGTTCACCATTGCTCCACGAGGTTTGCCAACTGTTGAGTGTCCTCTGACGACAAATACTAAAAAATTCGTTGAAGCAGATTGGTCTTTCGTATATGTCACCATTTAATGCGCCCACCTTTGCTAATGAGTCGGCCTTTTCATTGCCCGGGATAGAGCAATGAGAGGGGACCCAAACAAAGGTAATTTGATAAGATTTTTCAGATAACGTACACAAGGACTCCCGTATCTTCCCCAGGAAATATGGGAATTGCTTTTTGGGCTTCATCGCACGAAGAGCCTCGATGGAGCTGAGGCTGTCCGAAATGATGAAGTAGTGATCTGTGGGCAGAGTGTCGATGATCCCAAGGGTGTACTGAATTGCAGCTAACTCTGCGACGTAAACTGAAGCGGGATCATTGAGCTTGAATGAAGCGGTGATAGTATTGTTGAAGATACCGAAGCCAGTGGACCCATCGAGATTTGATCCGTCAGTGTAGAACATTTTGTCACAGTCGACTTCTCGGAATTTATTATAAAATATATTGGGGATCACTTGCGGGCGTATATGGTCCGGGATTCCACGAATCTCTTCCTTCATGGATGTGTCGAAGAATACAGTAGAATCAGAAGTATCTAGGAAACGAACACGGCTGGGAGTATATGAAGAAGGATTAATGCTCTGTGCCATGTAGTCGAAGTACAAGGCCATAAATCGGGTTTGAGAATTAAGCTCGACGAGCCTCTCAAAGTTTTCAATCACCAACGGGTTCAGAATGTCGCATCGGATGAGCAATCGATATGAGAGTTCCCAAAATCGATTTTTTAGCGGAAGAACGCCCGCCAGCACTTCGAGACTCATCGTATGGGTCGAGTGCATGCAACCCAAGGCAATGCGCAAGCAACGATACTGGATTCTCTCCAGTTTGATGAAGTGTATGTTCGCAGCGGAGCGGAAACAGAAACACCCGTACTCCATCACCGACAATATCGTTGTTTGGTATAACCTGATCAGGTATCCTGGGTGAGCACCCCACCATGTTCCAGTTATTGTTCGGAGAAAATTGATCCTTTGTTGGCATTTCTGTTTCAGTTACCTAATGTGACATCCCCAGGTACCTTTAGAGTCGAACCAGACCCCGAGATATTTAAATGTGAAAACCTGGTTGATCGTTGCACCCATTAATAGAAGCTGGAGTTGCGCCGGCTCACGCTTCCTAGAAAAAACAACCAACTCAGTTTTCTCCGTGGAGAACTCAATACCCAGCTGAAGAGCCCAAGCAGACAAATTGTCCAAGGTATTTTGTAATGGTCCTTGCAAGTCGGCAGCTTTGGGCCCTGTAACAGAGACCACCCCGTCGTCTGCAAGTTGCCTTAGCGTGCATGAAGTGGCAAGACAATCGTCAATGTCATTCACGTAGAAATTGTAGAGCAGGGGACTTAGACATGAGCCCTGGGGAAGACCCATGTAGCTAAATCGCGATGTTGTTAAATCGCCATGCGAAAAGTGCATGTGCTTTTCAGACAACAGGTTTAGCAAAAAGTTATTTAAAATTGGCGAAAGACCATGCTGGTGCAGCTTCTCTGACAGAATGTTGATAGAAACTGAGTCAAAAGCCCCCTTAATATCCAAGAAGACTGATGCCATCTGCTCTTTGTTAGCATAGGCCATTTGGATTTCTGTAGAAAGCAACGCAAGGCAATCGTTCGTCCCTTTGCCTTTGCGGAAGCCAAATTGTGTATCTGACAGTAAGCCATTTGCTTCAACCCAATTGTCGAGGCGAAACAAGATCATTTTCTCGAACAACTTCCGAATACAGGACAGCATTGCAATCGGCCGATATGAGTTGTGGTCGGAGGCTGGTTTTCCTGGTTTTTGGATGGCGATGACCTTCACTTGCCTCCAGTCATGAGGGACAATGTTACCCTCAAGAAACTTGTTAAATAAATTCAACAAGCGCCTTTTTGCAGTGTCAGGTAGATTCTTCAGCAAGTTGAATTTGATTCTGTCTAACCCTGGGGCGTTATTGTTGCATGATAAGAGAGCAAGTGAGAACTCCACCATCGAAAACGGTGTTTCGTTCGCGGTATCGTGAGGAGACGCGGCGCGGTACGTTTTCTGTACCGGGACAGAGTCCGGACAGATCTTCTTGGCGAAAGCAAATATCCAACGGTTTGAATATTCCACGTTCTCGTTGGTACTATTACGGTTACGCATACGTCGAGCCGTACCCCAAAGAGTGCTCATCGCTGTTTCTCTCGTTAACCCGTCGACGAACCGGCGCCAATAACTGCGTTTTTTGGCTTTCATTAAACTCTTCATTCGCCTTTCTAGCGACGCGTACTGTTGATAGCTAGCGGGTAACCCGTCTTCCCGGAAGGCCTTATATGCAGTGGACTTTTCCGCGTACAGCTCTGAGCACTCTTTATCCCACCACAGGGTGGGAGACCGTCCATGGGTATTCGCGCTGGGTACTGGTTTAGTCTGAGCTTGATTCGCACTGTCGAGAATCAAGCCAGCCAAAAACCTGTACTCTTCCTCCGGAGGAAGTTCTTGAGTGGATTCGATTTTAACGGATATCGCGGTCGCGTAACTCTTCCAATCAATGTTCCGTGTGAGGTCATACGATACATTGATTGTTTCCGATGGTCTTGAACCGTTAGCAATTGAAATCACGATAGGCAAATGGTCGCTACCGTGGGGATCAGGGATCACCTTCCACATGCAATCTAACTGTAGCGAAGTCGAGCATAGAGATAAATCCAACGCGCTTGCGCGTGCTGGTGGTGTAGGAATCCGCGTCATTTCTCCCGTGTTTAAGATGGTCATGTTGAAATTATCGCTAAGATCTTGGATTAATGTTGATCTATTATCATCATGAAGACAGCCCCATACCGTACCGTGCGAGTTAAAGTCTCCCAGAACTAGCCGCGGTGCCGGTAAGGATTCCGTGATATTACAAAGCGTTCGGTGCCCTACCGAGGCTCTAGGAGGAATGTAGATGGAAGCAATGCAAAGGTCTTTACCTTTGATTAAAACTTGACAAGCGACAATTTCAATGCCTGGTGTCGAAGGGAGGTTAATTCGGTTGAAAGAATAGCACTTTTTGATCCCCAAAAGTACTCCTCCATAGGGGTTTTCTCGATCCAGACGAATTATATTAAAGTCGTGGAAGTTGAGATTTATATCGGAAGTTAACCAAGTTTCACATAATGCGAAAGCATCACATTTTAAACTATTTAGTAAAAATTTAAAGGAATCGATTTTCGGGAGGATACTTCTGCTGTTCCACTGTAGAACAGTGATCGAATCGGTGACCTCGTTCGATGACTTAGCCATCGAAGGATACGATCGCTGCAAGGAGGGGCCATTTAGTAGTCAACTGCTTCAAAAATGTTTGCACTATAGGGAGAAAACGTATCAGAAGGCTTTTAAGAGGATCAGTAACATTGAAAGCTGTGAAAATTAAGTCCACTATGTCAGAAAATTTCATTAGTCCGCTACTGGACTGAGTATCTGTTTGAAAAAAGGGGACACTTGGGGTTTTTGGTGTCCCTGGAAGTGGTGGGTACTCCTTGTTAGAATTAATATTTCCAAGTCCTGGAGCAAATTGCTTCGGCTTTTGTGCATCACTTCCGTTGGATTTATTGATTGCGGTTGGCGCACTCTGAGTGGACGACACCTTGGCACCCTTACGAGGCAATGTAGGGGAGGCTAGATTTCTCCTCTTCCTGGATTCCCCTGGGTTAACCAATGATGTTCCCTCTTGTGGGTCGTCAGATTCTTGCTCAACGCCAGCCAAAAGAGCAAAGGAATTTTCGGAAGGGACAGATGGCGAAGCATTCTTTAGCATTTCTGCATAAGAGTGCCTCGAGCGATCCTTAAGGGAGCGCTTAATTTTATCCCCGCGCTGCTTGTACGCCGGGCATGACTTAAGAGCATGCGGAGGGTCCCCGCAGTAAATACACTTCTCAGTTTCTCCACCGCAAGCGTCATCCTCATGCTCTCCCTCGCATTTGCCGCACCGTTTTTTATTGCCACAATAAGTGGCTGTGTGGCCCAGTTGCTTGCAATTGCTGCAGCTCATTACCCGCGGTACAAATAGGCGAACAGGTAGGCGAACCTTATCCAGGAGGACATAGTTGGGAAGAGCAGATCCGGAGAAAGTCACCCGAATCGAGTCTGACGGAGAATAAGTTGTCTTATCATCTTCAGTTTTTGCGGAATACAATTGCTTGCATTCCAGAATTTTCACCTTTTGAAGTGAAGGGTCCTTAAAGCAGCCAACCCCGTACTTCAACAGGTCTTCGCACTTTAGACCCGGTTCGGCGACGACCCCATCGATCTCCACAACTCTACAAGGCACATACACTTTGAATTGCTTCGTAAAACGCTCGCTGCGAGCAATCTGGTTTGCCTGGTCGAGGTCATTTACTATAACGCGTATCTTATTAGCTCGAACACGTGTTATCTGAGCCACGGACGGGTAGTTGGCAGTCAGCTCCCGTGAGATTTCTAGAATATTGGGCGATTTCGTGTTGGGCCGGAAATACACCACCCAGGGTCCAGTCGAACTGGCTGGGTATGTTTTAATACGGGGAGGACTGGGGGAATCAGGGGAGGGAGTAATTTCGGGTTTATCCGGTATATCCATGGGAATATCATTCCCATCCAATGTTACTTCGCCCTCGGCCATTTAGGCACGAGGATAACACGTGGTGTAAACGAGAGATGAAACTTATATTCAGGGGAAAGGGCAGAAGTAGAGATCGATCGGGGAAAGGGAAATGAAAGAAAAAAAAAATACTTAGCTTATATAGCGGCGATTCCGACTATTCTGGTATTCACTTCACCAGCCTGGGCACCGGCGAACAAAGACTGCCTCGAACAATGGTTGACCTTCACTGACAATTTATTCTTGTTCACTTTATGCACAGCACCAGAAAACGAACTGCTTCGATCGAGAGCTCGGAGAGTTATGGGGGGAAGTGCATTATCACTACCTTCTGGATATACAGTCCCCGCAATTCCCCTCTTGGCTCTCCGCAGGTAAAGACACATCGCAACAAAACGAACGGTACCAGAACATCAATCTCCCGGTTGAATAAAGGCATCTGCGACTTTCACCTGGAGCAGGCATTTCGACAAGACCGTACCACTTCGGCTCGGCATCTCTTTCGTCGAAGAACCAACAAATGAAAACTACACAAAGTCTTTCCCCAGTGCCGGTCGCTGTCGGTAGTTATGGAGGTGATCGTGTATGAGTTTCGACAGAGGCAAGCATTGTGGAACTTGACTTCCCACAGGGCAGTCCCATTTCCTCTTCTACCTCTCCACGGAACGAATTCTGTTGCGGCTTTTCCGTTAAAGCACGCATCGTACAAATAACCAGTTGGGAAAGATAATCACAAAGGGAACAACCGGGGAGAAGAGGGCTGTCCCTACAGTCATCGCATTTCTTCTCCATGCTTTCTACCGGAGAAGGCACGTCGCAACAGCAGTTTTAGAGCACCGATCTTTCAACCACGTCGAGGAACCCAGCCGGCGAGTCAACACGAACTCGTAGACGTTCACCATCAAAATCGTCTTCGCTAGCGACGATTACCTTTCGCGGAAGCAAAAGTTCGCCCTGCAGTGGAATATTCGAGGCCTGTGTTCAGTGACCTTAACCCGCCGGAAGTCGCGCAAATGGCCCACTGAACGAGCAGCCACTGGTGCGCTAAGACGATTTCGCTAGATTTTCAGAGCAGCGTGCACCCAGTGCACTAGTGTGACTTCCGGAGGGTTAAGCAGTTGAAGGCCTAATACGAACTGAGCTTGATCGGCGTTGCAAAAAGCAAAGCTGGACACCCGAGTGATTACAGCCAATTTTTTTTGCTAATCACTATACTTTACTACTTGAGCCTGGGAGTCACCGATACTGGCAACAAAAGGTCTTGATTTGAGGTCGATGGCAATATCCAAACAAACTCTTTCGGATACAACTGCCACGTGGTATCGATCTACGTCCCTCCTAGTAGTCAACAGTGTCAAGAACAGCTGAGCGATTTCCTTGAGCAGATCTCACATTCAGCGCTTGTATTGGGCGCCTTCAACCCGCATCACATCTGTTGGGGCTCCAATAAATCTACCGCACTAGGCTACTCTATTGCCGAGAAAACGTTGGCGGAAAGACTAGTCATCCTCAACGACGGATCGCATACCCGGATTGGTCCAGCGACTAGTGTCACTTCAGCTATTGACCTCTCGATCCGCTCTGAAACTGTAGTCTCGAAATTTATTTGACGAACTCTCCCGGACACCCATATCAGTGATTATTTTCCCATTCTCGTTTCTACTCTCGGACTGCCATATATTTCAACTAAAAGACAAAAATAGATCTACTACCAAGCGGATTGGATAACTTACGAACGTCACCAGCGCTATTCGACCAGGTGTTGAAATATCAATCGACTGTAATATTGACCGTTCAACTTAAGCAGCAAACGTCGTGATATCCCGTATAACCGGCAGAGTCGGTCTAAAAGCGGGTCCATGGTGGTGTCCGGAGGTTGAAGCGGCCGGCAAAACGAGAAGAAAAACACAGAGCACTAAGGCGTATTCAGGCAGAAGACCCATGGAAAGCAGATGTACTAAAATGCTTCCAAGAGGCGCAGACATCCGCAAGAAAGTCGATCAGTGTGAGGAATTCGTTGCGAAGATATCTCCAAGTTCCGCTGCGGCGGAGATATGGCAGACATGAGATGGAAACGTCGCTACACGGATAAGGCGGAAGAAGTAGTTGAGAGCTGGCACAGCATTACAGCGAAGGATCCGCAACCTTCAGTTATTCGCCATTGTTCCAAAGAGAGCCGTACGAAACAACACCGACAACATTCGAAGTAGCTCTTCAGGCCCAGACTGCATCGGCTTTCCAATGCTGTAGCGACTACTACTGTCGGTGAAATCTGCATTGTTGGAACACTTCAACAGAATATGGCGCAGTGGCGTATTACCATCATGTTGGCGAATTGGTATTATCGTACCAATTCCAAAGCCAAACTCGTGTGACGCGAGTCAACAGACGGTTGATTATCGAACTGGAATCCAGTGGGCGACATCACGCTTTTAGGTCCGGTCGGGGTACTGACACATACCTTGCGGAGTTTGAGAGGTCAATACCCGACCGTGACTGTCTGATAGCGTCGCTTGACTTGTCGAAGGCTTACGACACCACCCGGAGGTATTGCATCTTACGAACACTGCAGAGATTCGCGGTTGAATGATCAAATGATCAACGTGTTGAACAGTTTCCTGGCGAAAAGATCGTTCCAGGTTAGCGTAGAGGGTCACTTATCGCCTGCGCATCTGTTAGAAAATGGTGTACCACAAGGTTCAGTGCTATCGGTTGCGCTGCTTCCTGTGGCTATTCAACCAACTTTTGGCGTGGTTCCGAGTACTGTAAAGATCTTGTTGGACGCCGACGATATCCTATTCGTAGTACGGGGGAAGAAAGATCAACCGCTTTATCGACAACTTCAGTTACGATATCTGCAACGAAATCCAATATTTTCTATTGCAACTCGATCGCCCGCCGTGCGCCCCCGGTAGATCCAGTTGATATACCGACAGAAGCACGCCTGAGAACCCTCGGTGTCACTCAACTTCACAGTTCACTGCAAATTGACGAAGAAGGCATGCGAATCCTCGAGATGATCAGTGCCAAGCTACCCTGTGGTCATCGCTCTTCTTTACTTCAAATCGGATCCACAATTATTACTTCGCGACTTTTGTATGGCATCGGATTCATTGGTAGGGGTGGAGATGCTGTCTTCAAAACCCTGGCACCTGCATATAAAAAGATGATCAGATATGAATCTGTAGCAGATCTTCTCATTCTCCAAACTCTAGCTCAATTGGCCATCAGCATGTTGGGAAACAGCAGTAGAATGCTGATCTTCCTCTGGTACACTGAGCTTCCGAACAGGACAGAAACGGCTGGAACGCCTCTTCCAAACATCTACATCCGAACGCGACTATCTAATCGAACGTGGTACGATCTCAAGCCCCAGGTCATTTGGGACATCAAGAAGCGCGTAAAAGCTGGAGACCCCTCGGCAATTGCTCGTCAAGTTGTTCAAGAGCTCCTGACAATCAACCGTTCAAAAATCGTATATACTGATGGCTCGAAAAACGATACCGTAGTAGGCGCCGGAGTATTTGAAGAACACTAGCAACAGTCACTTGGCCTTTCACCGCAATGCAGTGTCTTTTCGGTAGAGGCATTCGCAATAAAAATAGTGTTAACAGCATACATCACGGCCTTCGATTTAGTGATCATGTTCGACTTGGCCAGCGTGTTATCGGCAATCGAAGCTGGCACATCCCAGCACCTGTGGATCCAGGAGATTGAAAACCTGCTACGAAATCGACCAATCAAGGTTTGTTAGGTTTCAGATCACGCTGGCATCCGTGGTAACAAGGAGGCCGTCAGACTCGCAGGAGAAGCCAGGAACATTGCTCCATTAGGTATAATCGTTCCGGGGGCAGACACCGTTAAAACATCAAAAAAGGCCACCCGAAGCCAATGGTTCAATCGGTGGTCTTCGTCCACTGAAGTTAAGCTCCGAGAAATCAAATTTGCCACGGCAAAGTAAACTAACTGTGAGAAGTCGGCTGATTAACGAGTGCTTACCCGGCTGCTAAAAGGGCATATCCGATTAACACACGAGTTCCTTCTGAAGAAGACATCCCTGCCAGTGTGCAATTGCTGCTGGGTCACTGTAGACGTCCGTCATCTAATACTCCACTGCAAGAAATACGGCGAAGCCAGAAAAAAGCACTATGTCGACCCGATGAGCTTACGAGCAGCGCTACGCAACGACGAGACGTTAATCCTTAACTTCCTCACGGAAACGAATTTGTTTAAAATATGTTAGAATGCAATGTAACATACTCTGAATTATTATTTTAATAATTTTTCTTTCGTCACGAATGCATTAACTTCGGTGTAAAGTGTGACTAATAAACAACAACAACAAAGAAAGTTAAAAGATGCCCAAGCCGCAAGTACTGATCGAATTAATCGAATGTCTATTTAAAAGGTATTACCTAAACAAAAACCTTTGCGTTTGCTCCTTAAACATTCAAGATTGTCGTCGTCCGTTATTTAATGGCATCTCGAAACCATTAGCCAGTGCAATTTTTCAATGGGCAATCAACGTCAGTGATTTGAATGTGCTAAAATCAACGCCGGTCCAAAAGTGGGCATGATGAGCACAAATCAAAACTAATCAGAGCTGACCGCTTTGTGCCAGCTTAACCATTCCATAAGTAATCGGGCGCCCGGAGAAGCCCTCGAGCTATAAACAAATCGGCTAAACGGGCCCGCTCTGCTGTTGTCCGCTGAGCTCGCTAAACGCAATTTTGAAAAGTTACAGTTGCACAACCGATTACAGTCTGTGGCAAATCTTCGCTTTCAGTTTGCAGAATAATCGCTCACGATCAACCACATGTTCGGTTGCTGTATTATTTATATCTACCGCCATTGGTGCAATCTTAAACGAGGTTCGTTTTTAGCTTTTCCCCGGTCGGTGGTGTGCCATCTAATCGATTGCATACCGCATGATTAAAGCGAAATCCTGAAGACCAATTGTCCGAATCTAAGCAGCTTGGCAAGCCAAAGTGGAAAGGGTCCGGCGCCACGACCGCAATGTTGCAGTTGATAGTTGCATGATGACCTTCATACCACAAGTCCGATGAAATTTCTGGGTCAATCTCAACGCTGCTTGCGCGGAGGTTTTTATTTTCTTCTCCGCACCTGGTGAGCCCAATTATTATCAGCTAGAGAGGATAGTACAGCTGTGCTTTGGGCGTGAAGCGTAACCGTCCGAGGTCGGTTGATACCAACCAGCATAGTACTTCACCGGGCATTCCGTTATCTCCCCGGGGTTTGGATTTTTTTTGGCGCAAAAGTTTTCTCTCTCTTTTAGGTGCCGCTAATTGCAGGGGGTTTAAGGCGATTAGAGTGTACTGCCAGCTAGCAGCCTTTGCCCACTGTCGGTGGTACAAAAACACTTGGCTGAAATCAGCCATTATTACTTTGCACAATTTTTACAATCGGTCTAAACTTGGAAGATTGGTTTGACTGAGGAGTTTCTCGGACAATAAATTAAATATCATTATGTTGGAACTCGGAATGATTAGTTTTGAGTACTTTACGCTAGTTTGCTGAAATTTTAACCAAACATCACTGAAAGTAAAAATGTGTTAAAATATTCGGGTGGATTCAGCTGTCTTTTAACCCTTTATAAGGCAGTGGCAACTATACTGCCACCAACAATTCTTATTTTTTCTCCTCAGTAACTACACGGCAACAATTTATTTTTCCTCCACTGCAATGATATACTAATTCAAAGGATTTCGTAATTTTTGGACCTTAACAAATCCAAAATGACGGTTTGAGAGCAGTTTGTATCTCTAAAAATGGCCAATATTGACCAGTTACAGAATATAAGCTCAATCTTTTTGCAAATCCTGCAATTCACCAAATATTTTAAAATAAATTTGATTGTTAGGATCACTTGGATTAGATTATGCAGTTTTTTCATGGATTGACACGCAATATATAAAAGAAGAGTCTTTTTGATTGCTCACAGATATATCAAATACGTTTTCGTACCTCGACGGCAGTGACAAATATATTGCCACCAATGTTTTTGGGTTTCGCGCATTGGTAACTATATTGCCACTAACAATTTATATTGATTCTGTTTAATTATTTTGGTTATTTTGGTTGAGAACAAACTTCCTATCTGTTTTCTGAACCAATTATTCACACAACTCTTCTAGGCTAATATTTGTCACAATCAGAAAATATCCTTTGAAGTCATTTTTGTGAAAAACAAAGTAAACCATTTCATCTCTTCGAATTCAGAAAACAACAGATACTAAACAATTTTATCATAGTGATCGCAGTAGTAGGATATTTAAAACTTCGCATTTCAAAAATCCATGCGAAGTTTTAAATATCCCAAAATCTCATCGATGAGAATGCGCTTAAAGGGCAATTTTTTTCCTGTCGTAATTATTAGACATTCTCGAATCTGATACGGGGCAATTATGCAGAGGCAAAAATAGTGTATATAATGTTTGTCTAAGACAGCCGCAACTATATTGCCACCAACGTTTCTGGGCTTCACGGGCAGTAGCAACTATATTGCCACCAAGATTAATTATTATATTAAAAAGAAAAAATATGTACGTGTATTAAATGATGTAAACCTTGATTTCTATTATTGTATGTATTGATTCCTTGTTCAAGTTTTACGGCCATATAAAGGGATAATAAAACACACACATCGTTAGTCAGGGTTCCACATTGTTTCGAGGATTATTTATTCGGATTACAATTAACTAATGCGCTAATCGGTACCAATAGTAACGCTTCGTTCCTATCAGTTCCTATCAGCAGTGTGAAAATTTTTTTGAGCGAAACGTAAATTCGAATTGAATAGAGATAACAGGCTCCAACTACCTTATTAATGCACAGCTGACTAAGGGTGTCAAAAAGGACCCCAGCAATAAGGAATCACATACCTTCGACTAATTGGAGCTGTAGCCGATTAATTCGCAAGTGTCTATATGTAAAGTCATACTTTTTTGGCTTACTTGCTGTGATTAGTTTAGGTTCCCTTTTAGAACTTTACGATATTCAATTATTCCATAATGTTACCAGGGGTCCTATGCATGATGCAAAAAGTATTTCGGAATTGAAAACCATTTTTCAGCAGGAATAAAAAATCAAAAAAGATTTACAATGTTACTCCCATAAGGTAAGATGCTTAGAATAACATTGTCTAAAAAATTGCCGAAAACACCATCTTACTATGATATATAAAAAAGTTGATAGAATCACCAGCGGCCGAGTTTCAAACTACTTCACTTTTTTCTCATTAGTTTTCTGCAATTATCTCGGAGCCTCACTTGATACATGAAATGGCTCGTCCTTCGAATCATTTAACTCACGACTCTTCTCTTGCTTTTCGTCTCCATCTATTACGTTGCCATTAGGCGCTCGTCTCAGTGTGCCGTTTAGCTGCTGATTCCATGAACCATTTAGCTCCTGCTTCTGTGAATCATTGAGCTCCCAACCTTATCACGATCTGCTCGGATAGCCTCCGACGGCGAGCTCACCCTAATCAAACTGAGAGTTTCCCAACGGAGAAATTTCTCCTGGTACCGATACCCGCTTCTTGAACCATTTAGAGACCAGTTTTATTGAGATCTACTCGGATATTAGCCCGTGGTGAAATTATCCTACTCTGACTGAGAGTTCCCTGGCGGTGGAATTTCTCTCGGCATCGATGTTCGTTTTCGCGAGTCATTTATCTCCCCGTTTCGTCCCTATCTACTTAACCTAGTCCCCGGCATAGAACCTAATGGGCCACTCAGTAGGTGCCGAGGGCTGTCCAGCGATTCGGAGTGGAGCTTCCAGTTCACCGGCGCTCCAACGACTCACTGCTGGCTGTTCAACGCGATCTACTCGAACTAGCCCACGTCAGTCGATCTAGCCTTCTCACTAGTTACGCGGAAGGGTGTCGAGGTCGGTCTGGTGATTCCTGTCGAGTCTAGCGTTCGGTTTGCTGGCGCTCCGATGACCCGAACACGATACTACTCAACTGCCCAAGTAGCAATTGCAACTTGTTGAAACTTTTAAATGTTGCACAACTGCTACACAATATTTTTTATTGTTGGATATATTTGAAAAGAATTTCCACGGATTTTTAAACTAATTGTGTAACTATGTAACTATAGAGCTGGCCAATAGTGTTAAATATGCAAACATCAATAACAGTTGTGAAACTAATCAGAAACTTTGCTAACTTGCACAAACAGTCTAACAAGTTGCAAATGCCTCTTTGTTTGCCATTCCACCTTAAAACAGAACTGTCCAACTACCCAGTGCTCGACAAATAGCACAGCTATTGTTTTCATTATTTTGCTGCAATTAGGAACATGTTGCACAACATACAAACAAAGTGCGCTTTTTCCATAACATAGTTGTTACCAAGAGAGTTACAAATACTATACAGTAACGAAGCGTGCTACTTGGGTGGTCTTCGGCGGTGGATTTAGACTACTCAGGTGGAGAGTTCCCCTGCGGCGAAATTTTTCCCGATTCAATTTTTATTTTACGGCGGCTTTCTAGTCGGCTGTACTACATTATTGGTTCCTTCACCATTTCCTCTGCAGCTCGGAGTGTGACTTGTCACTACTCTGTTGACAGCATCCCAGATATGATCATCGTGGTACATCTCTTCGATAATATTGTCGACTGTCACGCCAGGACTTCTTTGAACCTAGGGTACTCGAAGACCACCTGTCCCGGTATCTGTACACTGACAATATAAATTCGTAAATATAATGAAATCGATCATGCAATGCACGAATTCATTCGTCGTTTTCTGCAACGAAGTATTTTCGTGCATTGTAAACAGGTTTCGTTCATTTCATGAACAAGAATGGCCGCTTGGTGAACGAAAGCTTTCGTAAATTTTACACATTTAATGTACACAGCACGAATGTTATCGTTGATAACGACATTATTTTTCGTGAATGAAACGAAATGTTTTGTTTATTTTAATAAACGGTTGTGTATATTACGAACGATTTGCTTGGACGCACGTACCAGGCAAATTAAGCCAATTTATCCGGATTTCAACGGCGTAGGTGTCTTCCCAGAAAAAAAAATCGCACTTCAAGAACCAGGACGAGTATGCAGCTGGAGATACATGGGACAAGAAGAATATAAGGAACACTGTGGGAAACATTCCGATGCACTGGTACGATGAGTATAAATACGTTGGATACGATTAAAATGCAAACAAATTGACCAAACTGCCAGAAACTGATGCCATCGATTATTTCCTGAAATAGATGGAAGATCCGAACTTTTGGCGAACAGTTAAGAATCCACAAACTGGTCAAAATATTGTGCTGAGTGACGAAGACGTTCGGCTCATGAAGCGTATTATGGCTGGGAGAAATCCGGATGATCAGTATGACGATTATCAGGTTAATTTTTAAATTATCGCTCATTAGTGAATTTTCTAATATTAGTCTTTGCAGCCCTGGATTGAGTTGTTCACATCAGAAGTAGAAAAGATGCCCATTCGTAATATTACGGATCAAAAGCGTTCATTTTTGCCAAGTAAATCGGAGAAGCTAAAAATCCTTGTTCTTGCACTCAAGATTGGTTGGATTAGAACACATGCGGCGGTAGAAAAGCAAGCCGCTTTGAACAAAGGTCCTAAGTTCTACATGATTTAGGACACCGATCAAGGAAAAAATGCGTCGCATTCATGATCATGTTGTCGCTCCTAACAGACCGCTACCGGGACATGCTGAGTCCTACAATCCACAACTGGAATATTTATTTAACGAACGAGAACTGACTGAATGGAACAGTCACGAGGAAGAACCGTGGAAAAGAAAATTGCATTACATCCCTCAAAAGTACAATTCGCTCCGAGAAATTCCCGAATTCGGCAAATACAATCGGGAACGGTTCTTACGGTTCTTGGATCTGTATTTGTGTATTCGTGATAAATAAACTCGGGTTACTGTTTGTTGTAATAGCTAATTATATCTAATGTGATATCTAATGTCCCAACAGTTAGTGGCAGTGGACTCTAACTCTTTCCTCTCTGGGGGAAAGCGACTGCTGTTGATCAATTCTAATGTTGGCGACAGTTCAATCAATCGAAAAACAGACGATTTACTGGTGGAGGCACCAAAATCCAAAGTAGTTGACAATTAACGTATCGCCACTGCCATCCAGTGGATGGAAGTTACGGACGATGAACGGAAATCCAGCGTCCGTATTGTTATCAATCATTTCAAGAACATTAAAGAGGTTACGGAGCACGGGCGGGGGATTACTTCGCCGCTGTCATGCTGGAACCTGCCAATCGTTCAGTATTGATTCATCAGTTGTCCAAACGACGGCCACAGTTCCTATTTCCGAAAAGCAAGGGGCTGATTCAGTGTGTGTTGTTCCATCCCGTGAGATCCTATGACGTATAGCAACAAGGACTCCATATTCTACCTCTATTGAAGCTCTTTTGAAGTTGACTGTTTGACCAATGGTGCTCGTAAATATTATTAAGTCTTTCGTAAATAACAGTGAACAATTCGTTTGCCTAATCAAGTCGTTTTGTAATAAGCCAACGAAAGTCGCTTCGTGGATTTCACGAAAAATTCATAATAAAAATAAAAGTGTTTCAATGGAACTACGAATGATTCATCATATGTACGAAAAATTTGTGTATTTTATGAAAATTGTCAGTACGAAACTAATTCGTGGCGATTTACGAATATATTCTATCAGTGTAGCACATTCACACACTCCGGCAAAGGAGTGACGAAGCATGCCCAAACCGCTGCAAGTACGTCATGAACTATTCATGCCCGGATGCACCAGGTGAAAGTTCATCTCTTCATGCTTCCTATGCACCCAAGTCGACACATTTGGAATGTTTTGTTAGATCCACCTTTCTTTATCCGCGTTGTTCTACTCTTGGTGCCCCTTGGTTGACCTGTGTCCTTATCGTGTATTACTCCGCTGATAACATTCCTCAGCTAGAGTGACGGGATCTACAAAAACGAAATGGAGGTCATCAAATATTAAATTCGCGATAATCTTTCATTCCTTTCCCGGAAGCGCGCAAACGAGCTGAACAGCAAAATACAGGAAGCTACGCCCAAGCCGCCGCTACAAAACAAAGTGAAAACCTAAATAAGCTAAAAGAGCTGGAGTTGACAATGAAAAGGAAGGATGAGCAGATCGCTAAACTTCTGGCGGAGACCAAACGCAAGGATGAGATAATCGAACAAATCTGGCGTACATGCACCAGATGAAACAACAGCTCGCCAGACAAGAAAAACCTCAGCACAGCAAAGAACAGCAACAAACGAACCAGGAAGACCACAGAAGCAACATACCCCATTCAGCAAACCCACGACATCCTAACCGGATAACTTGAGCACACCACCAAAGAAAAGCGCTACCACTACCACTATTGATACCATGGGTTATTCAGACGACGAAATTGAGATTACCGAGACGCCTCCTAGCCAGCCTTTTCGATGATCCTTACATTCACCAAAGTTTGGATACTAAAGACAACCCACGCGCGAATACTGACCAAGAGGTAGATCGGATGATGGAACTATCCGTTGATGGTGAATTCACTTCTGTGGTCGGACACCGATATCACCACTCCAACTAGAAAATTAGCGAATCAGAAGAGTCCGATCAACAAGCAAAAGGACACCAGCAAAGACTTTCCTCAGTGTCGATCTTAGTCGTTGATTTTGGACAAAAGTGATTGGCACTGTGGGACTGGATCTTCGTCAGGTAAGTTCCAGAAATGTCAACCCCCTCGCATATACTGCTGTACTTAACATTTTAACAGGTTCGACTGACATAATCTGTTATTCATTTCGCCCCATGATTTCACCCGGAGAAGGCCCATCGAGATACCCGTATCTATACGGGACAACACTAGCTTCGAAAAAGCAATAAAGGAAAACTGCACAAAGTTTTTTCCCAGTGCCGCTCGCTGTCGGTAGTTCTGGTAGTAATAGTGTACTACCCATGATCGCAAATCAGTCCCATAAATATAGCAAAAACCCATTGAAAATGGGACAAATATGCGATCATGGGTAGTGTAGTAATTTCGACACCGGCTGACACTGTGGGGCGAGACGTCTGACAAGTGTTTATCCACTGAGAGCCGTTCAGCAGGTACTACTCCACTTACTATGTTTCCAGGTTATCCATTCAGCAGAACCATAAACATTATACTACACGAAGCCTTTTCCCAAAGCAGGACATTGTCTCTAGTTCCAAAGACAGTAGACTAGAAGTTTCTACAGTGGCTGGTACGGTGGGACAAGACGTCCCAGAGGTCAGTCCTCCGTTAATGGCAAATACTGCGGAACTATTCTCCATTCCAGATGCGACGGCTGCACCGTCCCGGTTTGGGGAAGAAGATAAGAAAGTAGCTTCCCCACTTCCAGTCATGGAACGGACTGATCGAGGGAAAATGACTGTCCCTACCTCTCGGAGACACAGTCCTTGCAATTCTCCTCCCGACTTGCCACCGGGGAAGCATTTTCAATCCGAAGAGCACCAGCACGTAGCAAGTCAATAGATTCGGCATCATCATCTGCTTCGAATGACTGCTCCTATTTCGTGCTGCAGTGGAATCTGCGTGGACTGCGAGCGAACGCAATATCGATATATCGATGAGTTAAAGCAGCTGGTTCCAGAACATGATCCATGTATAGTAGCACTCCAAGAGACCAAAGTCAATAAAGCAATTATAACGCCGGACTTCATTGGTAGAAACTACAGTCTATTTTGGTATTTAAAAGTGATCATTACTGGCAGCACGGTGTTGGGTTAGTGATTCGAGAGAAGATACCGCTTGAACGCGTTAAAATTGTTACGAGTTTGCACCTTATAGCCATAAGCATTTACAAACCGATCCTGGCAACGGTTGATTGTATGTATGTCACCCAAGAGCCTAGCAATGCCAATCGGCTTGAAACGAAGTTAATTTTCACTCTTTTTATTAAAATAAACGATTCCCGGCTAACTACTCTTTCTCTGGGCAAACTAGGAGATAGAACGACAGATTGGCACTTACCTTCTCCAAAATGACCTCACAATGATCTTTTTCGGAACCGATTATGTAAAAAGACTAGTTTAACTGCATTTCACGGTTATTATTGAAAGATAATTTTTAAGTTAGATTAAATTCTATAAATTTTATCTTGCGCAATCATTACTTTACAAATTACAATTTATTCATTTTCGTTGGCTAGCATGGTGCGGCCGTTAGTTGGGTGGGCGCCTTGATGGGTAGAAACTACCGGGTTCGTCCGGACAGAGCAGACAGGTCATGTTAGGGGTACTCACATACCTTACTGAGCGACTCGCCGGTCGCAACGGTGGTGGTGACGGGTCGTCGGCGTTCGGTGAGAGTTCACGATGGCCGGGTAGTGTGGGATAGCTGGATCGGACTACCACCGTAGTAGTGGTTGCTGATGTGACGACGAAGGGGGGGGGGGCAGGATGCGGAGTCAGGCTTCTTAGTGTTGGGTCCAACGTGTCTTCTTTCACAACGGTATTCCACATCGATCGTAATGGCGAGATCGATGAGGTATAGTCACCCGCGTGGGGTGATCGATCGACGGGATGCGGGATCGTGTGTTGACGTACGATCAGGGCGTACTCGAGCGGACACTAGATTTACAGGGTGCACTAATAAGAGTGGGTTTTTTTTTTAGAGGGGGAAGCCGCACGACATATTTTAATTCGGGCATGCGTCTAGCTATAGGACCTCTAACTTTTCGACACGCTCACTGCCGGTCCTGATAGCAGCGCTTTTCTTCGTCCAAAGGACACCACTCCACGAACTTCCCGCCTCACTATATCACAACGGTGATTTTTAATGGCACACTTCACTTAAAATTTCGCCCGAATGTAGCTTTTTGGTTTAATCCTTAAACCGCGCTCGAGGGACCGCATTCCCGTCACACTAGTGTCGTACTTAATAAAAGAGAGCTACCCACATCACTTCATCTCCTTTTATAGTCCTTGCTCTCTCTCCCATACCGGAACTCTCACTCTCATATCCCGAACGCAACGAAACCTGCCAACTATATTGATCGTGGCTCTACATCCCGTAGACGCAGAGTTTCGTATGTAGCCACCCTAATACTCAATTAGCGATTATTTTTAAATTGACGGTTATTATACCCTAGCTTTCAATGTTCTTTTGAGAGTGAATACTTCGCTATTTTTCCTATTTTTTTTGGCGCATGGTTTAGTATTATACCTAGCTAGATTTTAAAATTATAGGTTAATAAATTCATTATACAATTCAAATATTTCGATCAAAGTTTGCCCCTTGATTCTGCTAAATTCAAATTTATATAATTATCACTAATAGATAAACAATATAAAACAAAACAAATTTTCATATTAATTTGGGTCGAGTTGGAGAAATTGAAACCCGTTGGTTACAATACTCCCCGGGCTGGGAGAAAAAAAAATTGAAGATTTTTTTTGTCAAATGTTTATACTGGATTAATCAAATTATCTCTAAAAAGTCTTAGTACATCAATTATACAGCATACGGATAAATCTGAAGACTCAAAGAGGTTCCTAATCCGTTCAGATAAACCCTAAGCGAGACCTTGAGCTCGTCTATTCACACCTCCGCTTTCCTGCATTCGAAAAGATTAAAAAAAGGAAGTGAAAATCTCTCGATATACGCATACAGGACCACGGGAGCACAACAAAATTGATAGCAATGTTTTGCAATTATTTTCTATTTAAATCCAGTGTCGATAATCTGTAGATCTCACTCATTCGCCTTCATTTACTCTATCCCAATCATTCCACTATAGAGGCCTCTGGAGATTTTAATCACGTTCGCTCATATAACCCACTCTCTACAGACACATATATCATTTCCACTGACCTAGCATTACTACTCCACTAACCTTATCTAATTACCTCCACATCTACTACTACCACTATTTATCCTAGTATTTGCGCGCATACTTTGAACTTCCTACCCGGGTAGATTTAATTATAATTACAGCTCCGCGTCCGGAGTAAGACTGTGTGCGAGGACGGCTTCTCGCCCAACCTTTGCTAGTAATGGTGGTTATCTAAGGTAACTCATTCCAATTAAATGAACCGACCCGCTCTTAGAGGCAGTTGAAACCTCATCTTCTAAAGTGGTGGACCCGATTTCTAAATTATAACTAGCTATTGGATTTTTTTTCGGCCTGGCATCTGTCTGGCCACGATAAGTAATTTTAAAGAATTTCCGTGTTTATAGACACCCTCAACGATGGTTTAAAGATATGATCACTGGATCCTGATTGCAAAACCTACATACTACGAGGATGGGCTATGGAATAAACTGACTAAAAGCTATATATCTTTCTCTACATGTCCTTGTTTGACCTTTCAGATATCAACTTAAGTATAATAGGAGTAGTGAGACAAATTCAATCGGCAAGCAAGAATTTTATGGTGTTTCAACTGGTCAGCCCGGCTTAAGGAGAACTGCTGGCCAGATGCCCAAGGGCTTACCATCCATATCGACAAGGTCATACGAGGAAGTGCCAATCTTTGCCTTGACCTTACATGGCAAGTATTGGGACCCGTATTTAGCGTTGTAGCTATCTATGGCACTTGAAAGGCGCATATTTTTGCGGTAAATTAATTGACCAGTCTGAAAAGTTTTTGGAAACCTCTGATGTCGCAGATTGTACTGTTTCCGACAAGTGTCATTGGCTTTAACTAGATTGGCTTTTACTTGATCGTAAATATCACCGAAATGAGTCGATTTTTTTTCTTCGACCTGATCAGCGGAAAGGTTGTTTTGATGTCTAGATAAACGGTGATCAGTTCCAGTGATGAACATTTCATGTCCATGGGTTACGTAATATGGAGTAAAGTTACTGGAGCTGTGGACACTGGTATTGAGAACCGCCTCTATCTCCGCTAGTCGTGTATCCTAGAGGCGCTGGTCGTCGCGAGCATAAGTTCGAATACAAGCGTTCACGGTCCTATTAACCCGTTCCACCGGATTGGCTTGGGAGTGATAGCGTGAATTTAACCAATGGTGAATTCCAAATTTGTCTAACAGGCTCTTGAACTCGCGAGATAGGAAGCTCGCCCCGTTATCGGTGATGATTACCTCGGGAGTGGAATTTTTGTAAAACCATCCATTTTTCAAGTGTGAGCATAGAGCGGAGCTCTCAATGCGTCTCATGGGTTGTAGTAGAACCCATTTACTGAATAGGTCCAACACCACTAGCAGGTACTGGTTACCTTTTTTGCTCCGGGGGAGAGGGCCGACAAAGTCCGCGGAGATGATCAGCCAAGGATGATCAGATATTCGCATTTCTCCCATCGGTGGAGTAACAGGAGTGGATGGTCCCTTCACTTCCTTGCAAGTCGCACAATTTTGTACGTATTGCTTGATTTCTTTGGCCATTTTTGGCCAATAAAACCGCTGTCGGATTCGAGCCAGAGTTTTATCGTAACCCAGGTGCATGGCTTCGTTGTGATTAGCCTTCAAAATATCTAGACGACCTTCGGAGGGCGGAATCAGCTTCCACTCATATCGTTTATCAGACAGAGTGTTTCCAGCGGATACAAATTTATAAATTTGACCATCCGACACGCGGAAATCTACGTAATTGTCGGGATTTTGGAGAACTTGCTGTCGTAACGAGGTATACCATGAAGAGGCAGTGGTATTTGAAATCGAAGCTACACTCCGTGACAATGCATCCGCCACCACATTTTCTTTCCCCTTGCGATGAATGATTGTCAGGTCGTATTGCTGCAATTTCAAACTCCACCGACTGCAACGTGATCCTACTTTCCAGGAAGTGGTTAGTATATGAGTTAGCGCCGATGAGTCGGTCACTAAGGTAAAGTGACTGCACTCTATATATCCGCGGAATTCCTCTATGGCCAATAAGGCAGCCAAGGCTTCTTTTTCCGCAGGGTGGTAGTTCCGCTGGGGAGTCGTCAATTTGTGGGAATAATACGATATAACATGCTCCCTCCCATTTTGAGTTTGTGTTAGTACGGCGGCCACGGCTACGTCCGAAGCGTCTGTTTGGATTACAAACTCCTGACTGAAGTCAGGGCTACTCAATACCGGGGCAGTGATCAGCCGTTCCTTGATCGTGTTGAACGCCTTTTCGGCAACGTCGGACCACTGTACTACTTTACTTTTAGTTTTGAGCAATTCTGTTAGTGGTGCTACTATACCACTAAAATCGGGAAGGAAACGTCGGTAGTAATTTGCCATTCCAATAAACCTCCGTAGCTTGGTAATGGTTACCGGTCGCTCGTACTCCACAATTGGGCGTACTTTTTCTGGATTAGGACGTAGTCCCGTAGTGGATAGAATATACCCTAAAAATGGTAATTCTGTAACTCCAAACTTCGACTTTTCCAAGTTAATAGCCAAATTGGCTTGACTCAGACGCCGAGAGACCTCCAAAAGTATCCGAACGTGTTCCTCAAACGTTTCCGTTACTATGACTATGTCATCTAAGTATACGAAAACGTTTGGTTCCAACTCCCCGAATCCCAACACCCGATCCATCAACCGAGATAGCGTTGCTGGACTGTTAGTTAGTCCAAACGGGAGACGGGTGAACCGAAACATCCCTTTACCCTGAACGCAGAAGGACGTATATTTACGTGACCGTACTTCCAACGGAATTTGAAGAAATGCCTCAGACAAGTCTATTGTTGTGAGATATTTCGCCCGCGGAAGTTGACCAAGTATTCGTCCTGGGTGAGGTAAAGGGTAGGAATCACGCACGGTCCTCTCATTAATCTTTCGGGCGTCCAAACAAAGTCGAACTTTTCCACTGGGTTTTATCACGGGCACCACATTCAAGGCCCAATCGGAATTGGTGCGCTCTATGATACCTAAACTTAACATGCGTTCTAGTTCTTGGGAGACTAATCCCTGCACCTTTGGAGACATCACATACGGAAATTGTCGTACGGCTGGCTTATCTCTCCATTCTGGTTTCAACTCTATATAGTGCGATATTAAAGGGGTGGCGGGAATCTTACCTGATTCCGCGACTTTGAATGTTTTCTTGATATGTTCAATTTTCAACAGCTCCTCTGGAGTCAAAGTTGAATTAGGGGGCAGTTTTGTGGATTCCAACTCTTCCGTGAATGCGGTGTATTCAATTTTAGGTATAATATTGAATTTATTCCAAAAGTTCATTCCACATAAACAGTTTACAGCAAGCTGAGGGACGACTAGAGTCCTGACGATCTTAGTTTGTCCATCCACCGTAAACGGAATGAACAGCTGTTCTTTGATATCTAAGACCTCTCCGCTAGCTGTTTTCAAAATTATAGGATTATCCAGAGGTCGTAGCTTAACCTTAATTTTATTAAAAATAGATGCATTTATCATTGTTGATTGGCTACCACTGTCCAGTAAAGCCAGAGTGGGTATGCCGTAAATGTTCAGTTGGATGTAGGGCCGATTATCGTCTTTACCTAATAGAGTAATCTGATTTACTTCTAATGGAAGGGCATACATACTATCTGTAGCTACTTCCCATCGTTCAGAATCAGCCTGCTCACTGAAGTTTAAGCGCGATGAGTTTGCATGGACGAACCGCGACTTTGGTCCGTCTGGATGCCGTTTTTTCGACAATAGGGACAGTTTGTGGTTTCGAAGCCCTTGAATCCACAAATTAAACAAAAAACTCGCTTCGGGTCTGGGCATTCTTCATGCTGATGATTTAATTTACCACAATTATAGCACGCATGCACCCCCGGGGGTCGATGAGAGTCAACCAGTTTGTCTAGCGCTGAAGACTGCCTTCGCCCAGAGTTGTTTCCTGAGTTACCAGGTATATTACTATCAACTGGAATAGGAAGGATCGCTGAGTTGTTTTTCGAAAAACTTCGATTCGACGGACCTCCGTGGGGAGGAGCATTGTTGTTGTTGGGGGGACGAAGGGTTTGTTGATTTGGGCGGTTTTGAAGCCCACTGTTGGGTGAACGATTATCGACTCGTGCCGGTGGTTTATTACTTTCCTTTTTGTTTTCCTGGAAAGCCACTACGGTATTTACCTTCTCAGTTCCAAACATCTTATTATAAAGGGAAAAGTTATTTGCATCTACTCTCCTTCCCGCGGCGATCAGCGACGGAAGGTCATAGATAGGAAGAAAAGTCAACTGTTTGCGGTAATCACTGCGCATATTTTGATTAACTATTTTCATTTTCTCATCTTCAGAAATGTCACAGCTCATTGATCGAAACAATTTTTCTATGTCATAGTAGTATGACTGGAAAGATTCGTTCCTTTGCTGTTTTCGCATGTACACCTTCATTTTAATCATGTTATCAAGATCCGGGTGCACGAAGGCACACCGTAATTCCATAACCAAATGATCCCAGTTATACAAACGACCAGTAGAACGCATCGAATGGTACCAATTTAAAGCTGGCCCCGTAAATAAGTGCAGGGCTGAATCGAATAGCACAACGTCTGATACTCTTTCCGAGAGTGCCAAATTTTTTACTTTAAACAAGAACTCATTCAAGTTTAATCCTTGATCGTCGACGGCATACTTTTCTATCGCCCATTTGGATACGGGAAGAGTATGGTGCGATGGTAATGGCGGTTGTAAATTCCCGTAATTATTAAGCCCGAAGGGTCGGGAATCTGAGAAGGGAGCTCCGGTCTTGTAAGGAAGAGCGGTTGAAACAGGGTTCGCCCATTTTACGAATGAATCACACCCTGTTTGTTGGTATGATGATGGGTTTGGAAAATTATATAAGGTAGGCTGAATTGACACTGAAGGAATTGGGTGACTAAATGAATTGGCCGCCACATACGTGTTTGTTGGGTAGGAGTTAAAAGTACTCATACCAACGCCAAAGGGCTTAAAGTTACCAAAACTCGACCGGTTATTGTGCACTATCGGTTGGCCGAAGGGCCCTTCCGCAGATGAAGACACCACAGGAAACGCTAGAGGAGGCAGTTCATGAACGGCAGTTGGTTCCTCAATTATCTCAGTCTGTACCTGCTGATTTCTAGTTTCATTATTAACTGTTAACTGCTGTAATTGATGCTCTAATTGAGCAATTTCCGCTCTTAACAAAAATTCTCGCTCTTCAGCCCTCTTTTGCTTCTCTAATTCATGAATCAAAACTTTCACATTCACTTCCAAAACTTCCAAATTCATCGGAGCTTTCGATAAAATTTCCGCTAAAGACGGCATACTCCCCCCTTCTAATTCATTTTCCTCCCCATCTGCATCACTGTCCGTGGATTGCAAGATAACAGCTTTGTAATAGAAATAATAAAGGTGGTCAGTAACCATCGTAAAAATTAAAGCTAAATCGTCTTTAGCATTCTCGGGGACGTACTTCAAGGCCAATTGGGTTCTTGCGCCAAGATGAAGTAAACGATCTTTGCACGCTGTTGGGCTATCGCCTTTCTTTTCCCGGAGAATCATCTCGATCTCCTCCAATTTACTCTTACACAGTTCTATCTGAATCAACGGGTTAGATTTCAAGGTCATGCTTCTTTTTCCTTCTTCCTTCTCAACTCTTAATCTAGCTCTCAGACAACGTCGCATTTGCGATTTGTCACTCTCTACTGCGATTTCCCGAACTATCACTTCAAAAGCAAGCTCATCATCAGCTAATAAATCCACCCGCATATCCTGATACCATTTGTCGAATGTTTTGTCCCGATTAAGAGACGGAGGAAATGAACCGTATGACTCCATTTTGTATCATAAAACACGGAAAACAACCTAGAATGACCACGAAAGCATTGGAGGGAAAACCAATTAATACAAGCGTCAAATCGCTTCGGCAATCTAACCGAAATGAAAGCCTACTAGGACTCTTCAAACTTATTCCGTCTGCTGTCGATGTACTGATTACGTTGTCGAGAATAATTATCATGCACCGAGTCTAAACAGACTGATCGCGAAAAATGCAGTGCCAATTTATCGTTCATCCCCTTCACAAACAGAAACTATTTCGAAGAAAAATTTTATTTAATATTTTACGCTGTTGCGCCAATTGAAACGAAGTTAATTTTCACTCTTTTTATTAAAATAAACGATTCCCGGCTAACTACTCTTTCTCTGGGCAAACTAGGAGATAGAACGACAGATTGGCACTTACCTTCTCCAAAATGACCTCACAATGATCTTTTTCGGAACCGATTATGTAAAAAGACTAGTTTAACTGCATTTCACGGTTATTATTGAAAGATAATTTTTAAGTTAGATTAAATTCTATAAATTTTATCTTGCGCAATCATTACTTTACAAATTACAATTTATTCATTTTCGTTGGCTAGCATGGTGCGGCCGTTAGTTGGGTGGGCGCCTTGATGGGTAGAAACTACCGGGTTCGTCCGGACAGAGCAGACAGGTCATGTTAGGGGTACTCACATACCTTACTGAGCGACTCGCCGGTCGCAACGGTGGTGGTGACGGGTCGTCGGCGTTCGGTGAGAGTTCACGATGGCCGGGTAGTGTGGGATAGCTGGATCGGACTACCACCGTAGTAGTGGTTGCTGATGTGACGACGAAGGGGGGGGGGGGGCAGGATGCGGAGTCAGGCTTCTTAGTGTTGGGTCCAACGTGTCTTCTTTCACAACGGTATTCCACATCGATCGTAATGGCGAGATCGATGAGGTATAGTCACCCGCGTGGGGTGATCGATCGACGGGATGCGGGATCGTGTGTTGACGTACGATCAGGGCGTACTCGAGCGGACACTAGATTTACAGGGTGCACTAATAAGAGTGGGTTTTTTTTTTAGAGGGGGAAGCCGCACGACATATTTTAATTCGGGCATGCGTCTAGCTATAGGACCTCTAACTTTTCGACACGCTCACTGCCGGTCCTGATAGCAGCGCTTTTCTTCGTCCAAAGGACACCACTCCACGAACTTCCCGCCTCACTATATCACAACGGTGATTTTTAATGGCACACTTCACTTAAAATTTCGCCCGAATGTAGCTTTTTGGTTTAATCCTTAAACCGCGCTCGAGGGACCGCATTCCCGTCACACTAGTGTCGTACTTAATAAAAGAGAGCTACCCACATCACTTCATCTCCTTTTATAGTCCTTGCTCTCTCTCCCATTCCGGAACTCTCACTCTCATATCCCGAACGCAACGAAACCTGCCAACTATATTGATCGTGGCTCTACATCCCGTAGACGCAGAGTTTCGTATGTAGCCACCCTAATACTCAATTAGCGATTATTTTTAAATTGACGGTTATTATACCCTAGCTTTCAATGTTCTTTTGAGAGTGAATACTTCGCTATTTTTCCTATTTTTTTGGCGCATGGTTTAGTATTATACCTAGCTAGATTTTAAAATTATAGGTTAATAAATTCATTATACAATTCAAATATTTCGATCAAAGTTTGCCCCTTGATTCTGCTAAATTCAAATTTATATAATTATCACTAATAGATAAACAATATAAAACAAAACAAATTTTCATATTAATTTGGGTCGAGTTGGAGAAATTGAAACCCGTTGGTTACAGGCTTTGAAATATTTCACTGTCCAACACATAGCGTGGGGGTTACAGTCAACTAACGCGCTCGGTCCGTTCATCACAGAGACCACTCGGACAAGAAGACTTGTAATCCAAAACAATGGTTCACCGACTTGTCTCGATTCGGTCTCAGGCAACACAACACATCGATATCTCGTTCTGCTCGGAAAGTCTGGCTAGAAGGCTTACATGGTGAACACTATCGGATACATGGAACAGTGATCATTTTCCGATAAAAATGTCCATCCCCGGAAGGTCATTAACCCCGACAACACGACGCTATTGGCTTTTTGACCAAGCAGACTGGTCTCTATACGAACAAACCACAATAAATTCAATCCGCTCATATGTCGTGTGGGATATCGAAAAGTTCACGAAGAAAATCGTTGAAGCAGTCAAAGTGTATGCCACGATCCAGCGGTCGAGTTGGTCCAAAAGTGGCTCCATGGTGGTGACCCGAGATGAAAGAAACCATCAAACAGAGACGCCACCATCTTCGAGCCATGCGTCGTATGCAGACAACCGACCCTGAGAAACCCACAGCCTTGAGAAGGTTCCAGGAGGCAAAAGCAACAGCACGGAAAGCGATTAAAATAGCTAAACGACAGTCCTGAGAGGACTTCTTGGAGAATTAGACTAACTTAATTATTTTGCAATTCTTTCGCTAAAGTTTTACAAGAAGGGTCAGTACAGCATAAAGTAGAGATTGTTTTTAACCGGAAAATATGTTCCAACGTTAAAGCCTCAATCAAAAAATTATATAATTATTTTGAAGATTTTAAAGTTTCCTGCAATAAAATTGTCTATCATTCCCAACGTACATTAAGCCTATTTATATATATAGCTAAAGTCGTGCACCCAGTAAATATGGTCCAAATCAATTTGCATGAATTATACCTACAATTTAGAGTTTCATTTTAATGCTTCTTACTAATGAAAATGAAACAAACTAAAAACATTACATTAAAACGATCGCCAAATTGCTTGAACTAAGTACATTTGCAATAGCTTCTTCGTTCGCTGTAACAAAATCGTCTATATGTACATCGTCTACCTTTTCCGGTGGAGAGTCCCTCGTCAGTTAATTTAATTGCTTCCTAATGGGTAACTTTTTACCAATTAAAAGCCAACTTGAAAACAAAACAAACTTCCAGAGTTACCCCGCTGCAGGTCAGAGTGGAGAAACGCTAGAAAAGCTGCGCAAAATAAAAAAACGAGCGTGTTTTCAATAGCTTGTTCCCGTTTCTCAAACAGGGCCCACAAAAAAGCCACTCGCTACATGGGGATAAAGTTTTCCGGATGGGAGAAGTAGGACGGTTGCGCGGGCATCTTGCTTTAGTTACCTAAAAATGTTTGTACGTTTTCGATGATTGTGATACTTTTGAACTGGTCCAACAACTCCTTCGTTTAGACGAAAAGGAAAGGTTTTTGTTGTTTGCGTTGCTTATTAATTAATTCGAAAACATGATCACCTGCAGGAAATATTAAGAGATAGAAGCAATTTCTACCACTAGATATTGTATTTGAATTTCACATGTTCTTCATTCACATTCAAAATGGTTCACTAACGGCGCTGTCAATCATTCGAATCAATCGATTTTTTGCTATCACCACGGGATATATTCTCACCCCAGCAGGAATATCAGGCTATGTAGATAATCGATGTAGTTCGATTGAACAAAAGACATGAGCTGAAATACAGCCTAAACCAAAAATACCACTTGAACTGAACCTTTGAAAATAAATCCTGCAGTGAAGAAAAAAGCATCTCATTTCCGTTGCCGCTTTGGTAGATTGAGTGAAACCTCTGCAGACGACAATCAGTTTCTATCTGCAACGGACCACACCCAAGGTAGCTGTTGCCACCGACCGGTTGAAGGTTTGCAACCCAAAATTTAACCCAAATGGGCATTGATGCACATCGAAGTGCAGTATTTTCATTCCCTTTTGGATGTGCTGGGGTAGAGTTATTGTTTTTTAATATGTTGGTGGAAACCAACGTTTCGTTTGGCTATTTTTCGAGCGCATGATTTGTAGATATTTTCTCGAATATTTTGAATGAGACCTCTGTTCAATCAAATAGTTTATATTCAAAGTTTTATTTTTAGTCAACACAAACAATCGATGTTTAAAGGGGTGTGTAGGTGATTGTGTTTCAGAGTTTGGATTTACTTTAATGAGTTCTTTTACTCCATTTGTTATATTAAAATCAGGACATATATTAGTAGTATTTATGCTTTAAGGCAATTTATAGAAACACTACCTATAGTATTATAAGATACAAGGTCGGACTCGATTATCCGGGGATTTCAAAAAAATCTCACACCTGATAATCGAACCACCCGGATAATCGAGTCATAATTTGTATTTTAAGTTGGTTTTCATATGTTATTTTTATTGGTAACGAGTCAACGATATGTATCAGTTGTTTATAGCAATTTGTGCAAGAATTCTAAGACATTTTTTTTAAAAAGTGTGTCTTTTGCAATACATGTCAAACTCGATTGCCTGGGGCTTTGCTTTTCCGGGGTACATGATTCGATTACTCGTATACTTGAAAAAAATAATTAAGTAAGTAAGTAAGCTGGGGTTCGTCTGTTTCTTGGCTCCAGTATAATTTACGTGGTGGTGTCACAGCTAACATTTCTTTTAACCCTCATTCTAGTTAGAAGAGGACGCGTTGTATATCAACAAAGAGATCCTTGGCCTTGCCCTTGTAAATGTTCACCAATGTCATACCGGTGATCACTACGCATGTAGTCGCTGCAAACTCTCTCTCTCTCATGTTTGTCACCAGCGAAGGACTACCAAAGATTTCGTACATGGTGGGTAACTGGCCGCCTCAGCGAGAAGTACTGCTGGCGCCCTGTTTACATAGCCTGAAATCCATATTTGCTTGAGCTACCCAAGAATTGAAATCGCCTCTAGTGACTGCCGGGTCTCTTATAAGAATCTTGCTAAACATTTCTTGACTAACTTTTTATACCGCATATAGGGTTTCAAAACTATTTTTCCTTAGAACTGTTGGCGCCATAAAACACGAAAAACTTGGTTTAATAAATATAAGTGCTTCTTTCCTGTGCTGGAGGCTGCTCAATATTTTCCTTCCGATCTAGTCCAATGTCATGAAAAAGGTGGATGAAGGCGAAACGCAACATAGTATGAAATAAGGATTTGTGCCCTCCTGTACAAAGACTGGTTTTTACCAACAAATTTTCACCCTAGTGAGAAATTTTGGTTTTTACCAATTTTTCCTCCTTAGGGTGAAATATAGCATAGTGAAAATTTCTATCATTTTTGAATAATATTGCCAGGCTACGAAAACATTCCAATTTTTTTTTTTCACCATTAACAGAAGGCAGCACTGCTTCAGCGAAACCCAATCAAATTAATTATAATAACTTCTCTTCTACTGATAACATTTATAACTGTTAGTGCTCAAATGAAAGATATTAGCCCCACTTATTAGCCTTACTTGTCGTTGTAAACATACGTTGCGTGAACCAAAAGTTATAGCAGTTCAGAAACATGGGTCAAAGTTCACGGGAATTCATCAGAATTTTACATAGGATTTCTTCGAAATAGGAACATGATTATATCAGCATCTCGAATAAATCATAATCTTTGGCAGAATTCTAACTTGAGAAGGATTCCACCAGACCTTTGAGAAGATTTTCTCTAGAGTACATCAAAAATTCAGAGAAAAAACCGTAGAAATACGGATAAAAATTCAATCGAAATCCTGAAATAGATTCCATTGTAATGCTAAAATAACTTAGATCAGAATCCTGAAAAGTGTCCAAACAGAATCCTGAGAAGCATGTCATCTCAAGAGAGTGTCAGAAAACGACAGAGCAAAATAGGTATAATGACATGTTATGTGTCAAAAGGCCTGCAGTAACCGATATGCGTATTACGAGAAAAATGTACTTTTAGTTTAAAACTTATTGCAGATTTGGCAACACTGTCATTAAAATCAAGTATTTAAAATTCATTAAACAAATCCTTCAAAAATCATCTCGCTGATTGATTCTAGTGCAAACAGTACCAGAGATATAATCCGATGAAAAATTATTTTTTTAAAACAATTTGTTAAAATTAAAAGTGTTCCCATGGACCGAAGGGTGGTTCAAACGACTCAATAATTTAGGTCAGCGGTTCCCAACCTTTTTCGTACCACGGACCCCTTAGACGCTGGGTTGCAGCGGACCCCCACGGATAAACATCGATTTTTTATGCAATCAATATGTTATTTTCAGTATTTTAGGAAACAAGACTTGAAATTTCATTATGCACTCGGAATATATATTTTTCTTCGCGGACCCCCAGGAACAACTTAACGGCCCCCTAAGGGTCCGCGGACCCCAGGTTGAGAATCACTTATTTAGGTTATTATATATTGGCTCTAGATGAACAATTTCTTCAAAACTGGTTCAAATTCGTGAAGGTCGGTTCCAAGTTTTGGTTTTTTGGCCACTTTGCGCAGAATAACCCATATGTAAGCTAAATTTAAGGTAGGCCAAAATTTGAGAGGAGGTTAACCCTGGACCCCCCCAAAGAAGGTCTATTGACTATAATGATCAAATTAGCGCTATAGTCAGATATTCTAGTTGAAAT
Source organism: Topomyia yanbarensis (assembly GCF_030247195.1). Lineage (NCBI taxonomy): Eukaryota > Metazoa > Arthropoda > Insecta > Diptera > Culicidae > Topomyia > Topomyia yanbarensis. The sequence continues at coordinate 370,501,755 of NC_080671.1, read as the reverse complement.
TTAATTTTTTCGAAACACCCGGATAATCGAATCATTTTCCCCGAATAATCGAATGACGGATAATCGAATCCCCGGAAAATCGAGTCCGATGTCATTTAGGTGATGATCTACATTGTGCAATTTATATTGATCCCTGCATGGTAATCAATACCGACGACACCTACGTCCGAATGCAGATCTTTTGGGAAAAGAAGGAATGTTAGTACGTTACATGTCGCTGCTAGAGACCGAGAAATCCTCTGCATCTCCACATGTATCAAGGGAAAGGAAGAGTTGCTTGTAAGTTTGCCAATTAAGGCATTGTAAAAAGTCCCCTTTCGTATTGTGACAAATGTGAAAGTAAGCTCAAATGATAAATTTTTCAACATTTGGACAATTTTAGACCTCCGTCCACTTCGTTTGAAGTTTTTGACATTTGTACTATGGGCAAATATGGAGGAAAATATATAAATTGCTATAGCGAACGAAACCTTTACGACCTTTGTCCGAATACGCGGAGTTGGGGTTATAGCGTCTTTTGGCATGCATATTAAATTTTATCATTTTCTCGTGCATTAGGGTAATAGAATACCAATTCTAGTTAAATAACAGAATTCCAATTTCAAGCAATCACTTCCACGCGGGATTTATTTATTATTTTGATTACTACTGGTAATGTCAAGTAAGTACTAAAGAAGTATAAGATCATGAGATAGTTGCCAGTACTGCAGCTCTGAGTGAAGATATAGAATACAGTTCATTCAGACATTATTCCTACAGAAGACAAACTAGCAAAAGGAAAAGCAACAACATATCTCGAATCGAAGAAACAAGAGTGGAAACGAGTTTGGGCCACAACTAAACTATATCGACCGTTTTCACGACCGGTATATGAAAAATTTCTTCGTGCTGATATGACTGAGGAAAATCGATAACTGGCCTTTGGTCCTTCTCGCGAATGGTCAATTCTCAACCCTCATACATGACTGAAGTCATAACTTCACTCAGACAAGATCATGCGTCCTCCCCACGCACACATAATGTACCGCGGATTGATTCCCCAGTAGGTGAAACAAGCACCAAATAAACATAGATATTAGTCTGGTCAGAGGAATATCAGCCCGATTGGCATCACCTGGCAGGTACGTCTTCCCTTACAATTCCATAAAAAACGAACATTTAAAATGACATAGTCAAAATATGTGCAATTTTGAAAAATAATAAAATGAAGACTACTACTTATTTGCAACAACATAAGAGCGGACAAAATAGTTACATAACCAAAGTGACTCGCTGCACTGTTGACGAATAGGTGATAAGGAACGCGACCAAAAAAGTGGACCACTGCTTCAATCCGAAGCGAACAGGTACTGTGATTGGGCAGGTCACACACTGATGGAATCAGCACAAATCATCCTATTTACAATAGACCTGCAAAGTGTGTGTTTGAAGTTGGTGATGGTCGTTGTCGATTTGTGACATTGTTTCTGTACGACGAATATGAAGTTCGAATCTTAGGATTTCACTCATCCACCAACGGCAAGGACCAAGGGTTACTCAAACTGGCCTCAGTTTGAGGAATGGGGTGTGATATTTTACACAGTGATATATTCTGATGAAGTAGGGAAAGTTATGAAAATTACCAGGAGACATGTTGGTAGACTTGAGTGATTCGTAGTTATGTTGCCGAAGCTCGACTCCTGCCAACAGAAGACAAAAGATTGGCCCATATGATTTTAAGCCCGTTTCTTATCACCCTGCCACTTCTAGTTTTCCGATCTGGATATTTCACATCCTTGCTTTTGCTCGAGTATTATGGCTTTTCATAACTTTTTCTACTAAGTAATCTCTAGCTAATTGAATGTCGTTAAAAAGTAAAAAAATGTGACTACATATTAGTCGAAATAAAAAAAGAAAAAGGACCTTGGATAATCACGTTCTCGTAGACGCAAACAATATCGACAGTGACTTTCGAAGGACCGAATTGTGATGGTAAAATTAGCGCCAGATTGTTCAGCGACACTGGTTCCAAACTTTAGATACACAGGTAACTGAACCATGCAAGAATTCAACAAACGAAGAATGACATATTGGAGCTAACCAAGGGGCAAATAATGTTGAGGATGTAGGTTGTGTTGCCTTTCTGAAAGCCGAAAGTGCCTGACAAAATTGAACCAATATTGCACAAGGTGATCGGAATGAACAGAAAACAAGTATCGGGAGTAATCAAAATAGTTCAAGAAACGTCGCATACTTGCTTAAACAAGCTCTCCATGAAAGGCCCAGCTGATAATAAAATGAATGTCGAACAAGATCCATCATCAATGACTCCGACTTCCTGTTTAGAATCAATCACATTGAACTCGGTTGGACCATATCTGATCTGCTACCGGATCAAAGATACTAAAGATTTCAAAAGGACTGACGCAGAAATATTCAGCCATGACAGCTATCATAAAAGTCCACTCAGATAAACACAGAATTGTGATAATCTGTCTAAATCAAGCAATTGACGTTACTGACGACAAGCCTTCTATGAAGGACTGCCGCGGCTGCATGCCCGCTCGCAATGTTGAGATCGACGGTGTAGTGACCGATTTGAGTTTTTAATGTATGGATCTACTGAATCACATGGTTGGCTATTTCAAAAACTTCTTGCTTCAATGAGTGCAGTTTTAAATGGCAATCGTACTGTACGGAATAAAACGGTATGTCCCATTCAACTAGTCTCGAGTAATCTTTGTTGGGACTGTTTTACGCCTAATTATGTCTTCTTCGACAAGAATCAACTGTATTTTATTATATTTGTACCGCGAGTAATGTATTGCATCATTGCATTAAATACTATTTATTAATCGCATTAATTTAAAAAAAATAAAAGTTAAAATTTTCGTGTCGTGTAACTTACATACATTCGATGATAGTGATTGATTTTGAATGGGACCGACAGCACTGTAGCGTGGCCTTCTGGTGCCTTTAGTGGACTCTCAGTTGTGCGCCCCTTTGGTGTTTACATTAGTTTTCTTTTTCAGTTCGATTCTCAAACAATAATTTACTGTCTGCCTGGAAATAGCATTCCTATCATGAGTTTTCCTTACGTATTTTATAAAACATATCAAAATTTCTGCTTGTTTCTTGTTATTACGGATAAAAGGTTATGGAGTGGTATGCCGCGAACAACGTCTTGGTGGTGCCCAAAGACCTGAACTCGATCAACGCAACAGAGCTCCGCCCAATAGCAAAGTGTTGGGCAATAGAGAATGCTATATTTCTCCTTGGTGGAGAAAATTTAGGTAAAAACTATTTTTTTCCCTGAGGAGAACATTGTTTCAAACCATCTTTGCGCGTAAAGAGCACAAAACCTATAACTTAATTAGTTATGGAATTGGCGTTTTGACTTCGTCTCATCAGAATCCGACAGTAACTTAGTGACACAGCTAAGCTAGCGCCGGATTGACGCTAGCTCCAAAAAACCAAGACATTCTTTCTGATTCTGAGCAAATCTCTAGTTCTACGTGATGTCCCACAAGAAAAGATGTTCCTCAGTGGAGAAAAAATAGTTCCTACCTAAATTTTCTCCACTAAGGAGAAATATAGCATAGTGCATTGGCTTGCTAAGCCAAACCAGGTTTCGATTTCATTAATTCTCATCGGCTTATTCAGAACACCTTTTCTTGAGGGGCATCCCGAAATACTGGGATTTTGCTCGGAAATACAAATAGTGTTTTCGGTTTTTGGAGATAGCGTCAAGCCTGCTTTAGCTTATTTCTGTCACTAAGTTAGTATCGGATTCTGATGAAACGAAGTCGAAGCTCAAATTCCGTAACTAATTTATGTGAATAACTTGATGGAAGGAGTCAAACGAAAAGTCCGTTAATTTGAATTCGCTAGAAAGGAAGCTTAAGTGAATGTTTTCTTAATTTTCTATGAACTGCATTTACAAAAAAAAAAATTACATGGGTGCGTTTCGACTTCATCTCATCAGAAACCGACACTAACTTTTTGTCGTAATAGATTAGCGCCGTCTTGACGCAAATCCTTAACACACTTTGTGTTTCAATCGAACGACTGATCGAACGTGATGTTTCGTCCGAGTAGAAGTTCTGTTTATGCCGATAAGACACACTTGTCTTGGTGATTTAATGTTTCAATAAAAAGTTTGACCCATTTACACACATTCTTGTTCGTCCAATTTTTGATCATAACACTCTTGTGTGAATAAATTTTAAGTAGTATGATAAATTAGCGAAAGGGTCGAAAAGAAAACCTTTATACTTTATAGTCATTCGTCTGATTTCCGGAAAGTCTCAATTAACCAAATGAGCACTTTTCAAGGTCTCTTCTGCCAAACCTCATCAGGTTGGTATTCAATTTCATCGCGTGACCTGTCGAAAAATTACTATATATCGCAACGAAGTTGACAGCCCCACAATTTTCTCATCGGTACGCCCAAAACTTACAAACTTCGCTTAATGCGTTCATATTATATTATTTATACACCCATCACGGAGTAACTGGTACCGACATACAGCTAAGTGACGTGCGCTGGTAGTTTTTTTTATTTCGTTTCTGCGCTCCACGCCAAACTCATCCCATAGGCTTGGACTAGCCGGAGCGCGTATCGGGCGGTGGCTCCATGACCAGACAAGTGTAGATACGCGAAAAATGAAAAGTGAAATGTGTGCTCATCATAATTATTATATTTAGAGGCTGACCACCGACCGTGCGGGCCGCGTGCTGTTGTCTTCTCTTTCAACCCGCGTGCGTCGTGGTAGTTTCGCAAGAAAAACAAATCCTCCACTTCCAACTGAAGAAAAAAACCCGTAAATTCAGTAATTAAAAAATCTGTTTAACGAACTGTAAAATCTGAATAGATTAAGTCGCTCGCATTGATCCTTTCCTTTCCGTCGAGGTTGTTTTTGTTGAGTTTTTCGTGCGGTCATGGTTGAGCCTAGGCAGGTTCAAACCTAATGAGGAAAAGTGTTATTTTCTTGCACACACTCGCAGAGAAACCGCTTGTTTGCTGTCATCTGTAACTACATGCTATCTCATGTCTCACCAGCGGAGGTTCTGGTTTTATTTATATAGGGCAATAGAACAACGGCACATGCTCCAGAGGAAACGATAGTGACAGTGAGTGCGTTTGACCTGGAAAAAGAAAACCCGATGTTTTCCTCGTCGAAGCGGAGGACGGATCGGAGGCAGAGTAGTGACCGGTCTTGAAAGTTAAAACTGGAGATTAACTAGGCCAGCTGCATGGCTTACATCTAAGGCGTAATTGAGTTCCCAAGCGGGTAGTAGCATTTTGCATCGAGAGCAAAAGATGATTAGAACCAGTTTTGCCATGGGTACAGGCGATTGTGCGAGGATCAAGCCTATCGATCGGTGGAAAGTGTTGTAGCGCGAAAAACTGGTCCTACACGACACACTTCCAATGGCAATGTAAGCGGTTTAATATGCCTGGGAGAAGTTGGGGCTCGCTCGCTTGTTTTACTTGATAGTCGTACACCCACTTTAGATGTTGGAAATTCATTGCTTCAGATAAGGGGGACATGAAACGAACGGCAATACATTAGATAGTAGGTGTGCATTTTCAGATGTCCACACTTTGCATGTGTCTGCCCGCAGGCAGGGATCGTTGGGTGTGTTCCCGATCAGAAAATTATAATAAAATGTTATACTTCGGAAGGGGGCGGCATACTAGCATAATTCTATTTAAAGAAAATAAATATTTTATGCATGGTTTGGTGGGTGTGGGATAATTGAACATGGTCATTTTCATTGGTAATTTTCCAATTGAACATCACTAGTTCTTCATCAAGCTTTAGTTTTAATGTGTGAAGCTTCTTTTACCATAAATTCGTTTACCACAACCAGCGATCCCTGCATTAGAGTAATATTAGTCTTTATTCAATTTTTATTAATTTGTTTAGATACCCCAACTACTAACCTATCTTATTTTTGCAGTTATGAGCACTTTTATATAGAAATATAATTTCTTCAAACATCATTATCTACGATTAGTGCACTTTACATTACATATAGTTTCTGTCATATGAAACATCATACTTTACAGTATATTTCACCAAAAAATGGCAAATATGATTTTTTTTCACATCTTCAATATATACTCAAGAAATACTTTATTTTTAGTAACAGGTATATATAACTTTCTAATGAAAGAAGCTAGAGGTTCAGAACATTGAGTAAAGCTGTTCTCCTTCAAAATATCTGAAACTTTAAAGTTATATAATTTTTTTTTTAAGAAACACTAATTTTGTTTGGAGAATTTTTAGTAAAATGGAAAACGTAAGACATAGAGTTTTAGTGTCTTCGACAAAGCTTTTTAAAAAGTTGATTTTCTTCGATTTTCTGAAAGACAGCGAAACTTTTTTCAAACTATTAAAAAGTTAATTTTAAGACGTTAATAAAATTAGAAACACCTTATTTACTATTTAATATAATATAAAGGTCCTATAATGAGCAAATTTTTTTTCCAGCAAATGAAACTATATCTTTTTTTATTTATTGTTCCTCGTGAAAGTAATTTGTTACCGAGGGTCAATTCATGAGGAATCAAATTTTTAATATAACTATTGCGGTTATCGTTTTTTACTAACATATCCTTGAGATGATTTTAAGAATTATTTCTTCTAACAGATCAAAACGCTAATTCATATTATTAAGAAGATATAAGTACTTATTATATCAAAAATTAATTTTTTGAAATCCACTTTGTGTAATTTAATAAATATATCGTAATCGTCATTTTTCTTAATTAAACGTAGTTGGAAAAAAAAATTTTTCGCTAATATTGGTATTTCAAAAAAACTCATTTTTGGTGAATAAGTTCTCATAACTATTCAACGATAATAGTTAGGTATATGGTGCCATGAAACAAATTATAACAAATCTACTTCCGTTTCAAATCAATATCGCAAAAATGATATAAATAAAATCGTTTTTCTAAGAAACACTAATAAATCCCCTAAACATTATTTTTAAATTTCTTGTAAAACATTATTTTTAAATTTCTTGTAAATTTGACCGATAGTGCTTATATGTCTTCAGCAATCTTTTTTTAAAAATCGTTGTTCTACAATTTCTCTGCAGTAAAATTGCTGTAGCTAGAATGATTTTGGTAAAATTAGAACCATCCTAACTACTGTTTAAACAAAAAAGCGACTCTCAATCTACGAAAACTTTCCAAAAGACATAATATGCTCAAGTGGGTTAGTTTTAGTGTAAACTTAAAATTTCTGCTAAATTTGGATTCTGGACTACTGTGCATTGGCCACCTACGACAGAAACTGAAATTTCAGAAATAGAATTTGTGTTTTCGATACCAAGTGCGTTCAAAATTAATGAAAGCTAGAGATTTGATGTTATCACGACAATGTTTTTTCACGGAGTTTCAGATTTTGGAACGGAATTGGTACATTTTCACCTTTCTCGTCAAGAAATATTATACAATCTCTCTGAATCATTCATACGGTGACTTTCGAAGCGATGAGTTGATCTTTTCCATCTGTGCAGAAGCTATGAAGAATAGTGCTAGTCCGCTTTCCAGGTCGTTCGCTCGACGCCTCTTCGAGGTTTTGGCATATTTTCCTCTTTTGTGTTTGTGTGTGCCTTAACCGTTATTCGACCTCATAGCAGTAACATTATTTCGTTCCATGTAAGCTACCTGGATGCCCTTATCCAAGATAGGTACCGCTATTATATTCCCAAGGAGTACTTGCAACAAGCAACGCCTACTATTAGTTGCACAAACATAAAATTTTACACATGTTATGTTGTTGCCGAAACTGCTAGTCAACAACTGGTGTTGCTCGGGATTACATGCCCTCTTCTTGTCTCTCTTACCAACGTGCACCGGGCAATAGGCCCGTCCAAAAATGACTTCGCCTGACAATGGTTCGCCTCAGGTAAGATGGATGTCCGCTTCCCGGCTCAAGGTTCATCCATGCTCATCCACCGGACCTTACGTGTTTTTCTTTCGGGCCAAAGACAAAAAATGTTTGAATTTAGTGCGGATTTTACGAGTTCTGACGGAATGATATACGGCCGTGATAGAAATACTGAAAATTCGCCCCGATAAGCTTCGGTAAATAGCTTGAAGCAGGCAATTGATATTGCAGACTAGGGGTCTTTCACGAAGGGGTACAGATTATATGTATCAGCAAACAAGGTTGGAGTAAAAGGGGGCGTCACTGGTTCGAGTTTGAATTGCTCGTATCTGCTACAAGCGGAGTGCAAGCGATTACATTCAGCAACAGTCGCAGCTATCGGGAAGAGAATATGTGTCAATTCAGACTCTTAACAGGTGACTTTCGCATGGGTGCCTCTACCCAACTCTCTCCTCTTTGACAAGGTTCGTCTACTTGTTCGCCCTTTTGTGCCACGGGTCATGAACTGTACAAATTGCAAACAATTTGGAAACACTGTCACCCATTGTAACAATAAGGTTCGTTGTGTGGGAGTCGCGGTGGGAATTTCCAAAAATGTTTGGTTGATTACTCTATTGTAAACAGCAAAAATATCTGAGAACGAGCTACATGGAATGAATATGTCTATACGAAAAAATACTCTGAAAAAAATGTGTCATTTTTCACAAAAACAAAAGTTTATAGCAAAAATTTAAATTGCAAAAAAAACATTTTTTTAATTTTTGCATATTTTTTCAATCAAAATCCAAAGAGAATAGGAACATTTTGAATCTGACTTCATGATGGAGAATTAATCGGTAAAAAGGTTTTTCTAACAATAACTTTATACATATTTTTCAATTTCATTCTAATTGACATCTGCAATTATAATTTTACTACAGAATATAATTTTAAGTATTATTCTAAATCAAAATGTATTTAACAAAAATCTTCCAAAGTTTTCGAAATATTTGGAATTTTGCTCCAACAAAAACAATTAATTTGTGGTATTATGCCCCTTTTTATAAGTTATTCGCGTTAACCTCATCATAAAATGTCAATAATCCAATGCTTATCGTTTTAAAGACGTAAAATAAACTTTTTCCAGTGTGTTTGGATCATGGAGAAGCTTTCAATAAAAATGTTTTCCTAGCAACAACTTTTGACATATTTTCATAATTCATACTACTTGCAGTTTATTTTTAAATATGATTCTAAAAGCCATCCTTAATCAAAATGCTCACAACAAAAATTTTCTGAAATGTAGTAGTTCTCGAGCTGTTTTAAATTTTGTTTTAACAACGCAATTATTTTATTTTATTACGACCTTTTCATAAGTTGTGCGCGTTTCTCTATCAACAACAATAGGTATTTCGAAAGACCCATAATATTTCCTGTAACTTTCCCTTTGACATCAAGGCGATATGGTAAACCATTTGAAAGCTTCATTATTCTACCATAGGGTATGATGATTAAACTATATAGTTGAATTATATTTTAGTTGTTTTCAAGTAGCTTTCTAATAGTTTACAACAGTGGTTTTTAACCTTTTTTGTTCCATGTACCCCTTTCCGCATATTGATCCCCATGATGTACCCCTTTCTGAAAATTGTTTACCATCATTACCCTGTAGGGTTGCTACCCCTCCGGATATGACCCAGAGATTCCAGTTTTTGGAGAGGATCTCATGGCCTCCGGGTTTTGCATCTATTTCTCCGAGTATAGTGATACGATGAATAATTTTAACTCAATATGTTCAAATCAGTTCTTCCGGTGTTAATGTTGACTGCTCCAGAAGCGGACCTTAACTGTTGGCCAGGTAGAACAGATTTGCTACTTTGTTGGAACCTTCCAAGCGACTGTGATGACGACACCGCAGTGTGTTTCATAGATGCCACCGCTTTCCTGCCTGCTTCACGGTACTTAGCTGTGGCAGAGAGCAATGGTTGTTCGGCTGCTCCTCCACAGCATGAGTGGCCGGTGCTTTTGGATTTTTGTCGTTAGCCAGGGAAGTGAAATTTCACACCTATCTAAGTGGACAATACGGTTCACAAACGCGATAAATTTACAGCTAATAAGAAAAGTTCAAAGTAGTGGTGTGCATCATGCTTTGCCAAAACAAAACAACAAACGGTCAATGTGAGTCAATATGAATGAAAGAGTTTATACTTGTCTAATTTAAACTCAGCAGATAGGTCAGATAGGTTCAAAGTGATTCTATAAAAACCTATTACAGGTCAGTAAACTTTTCCAGGTGAAAACCTTACCAAAGGTTACCTGTAAAAAATATTTTCAATTGGATGAATGCCACAATTTTACAATAAGAAACCTGTTCCAGGGCAAGCATCTCAGTTCTTGACATACTGAAACAATATATAAAGACAAATACCCGACGGGAATGTTTGGATAACAAGTTAAAATTTGTCCCGCATAATTCACCCCCAACAATCGTCCAATTTACACTTGGGTGTGAATTCACCCCCGGTTGAAAACCTCTGTTTTACAATATTGCCTTGATGTCAAAGGGAAAATAACAGGAAACATTATGGGCCTTTTGAAATACCTATTGCAGTTGATGGAGAAACGCGAATGACTTATGAAAATGTTGTAATGAAACACAATAATTATGTGTATAAAACAAAATTTAAAATATCTCGAGAGCTACTACGCTTCTGAAAATTTTCGTTAAGAGCATTTTGATTAAAAACAGCGTATTCTACTATTCAAAAATAAAATTGTATTCTTGACTGCAAGCTGTATGAATTTTAAAGATATGTCAAAAATTGTTGCTAGGAAAACTTTTTTATTGTAAGCTTCTCAATGATCCAAATACACTGAAAAAGTTTGTTTTACATCTTTAAAATTAGAAACATTAGATTGTTGACGTTATATGATGGGGCAGGGCGAATAACTTTTAAAAAGGACATAATTACACGAATTAATTGCCTTTGTTGGATTCCAAATTCCAAATATCTCGAAAACTATCGCATTTTGGAAGGTGTTTGTTAAATGCATTTTGATTCATTAGATACTTTGAATGATATTTTGTGATTAAAAAATCAGTTTTGTATGTCAATAATTATGAAAATAAAACTTTACCGATTAGTTCTCCATCGTGCAATCACAAATGTTTCCTATTTAGGTTTTTGTTGACAAAATATAAAAAAAAATTAAAAAAGGTTTCTTTACAATTTAAATTTTTAACATAAATTTTTGTTTTTATGAAAAATGACACAACAGTTTTTTCAGTGTGTATTTTCTTCGTGAAGAAGTCTTCCTTCCCTGTAACTTATTCTCAGATAGTTTTGCTATATAAAATAGAGTAATTGAACAAAAAAATTGAAATTGATGCACGTAGAAACTCGAACCGGTGACCACACCATCGACTTCAACTTTGTGGAAGGGCACGTCATTTGCTTGCTGTAGATAGGCTATCGCAATTCTGAGTTTATCAGGGCTAACTTTCGCAATACTTGTCACGGCTTAATATTTCTCCGTCAGATCTTCCGACACCTCTAGAATACTTAGATTACCTTTGATCCAAAAGAAGACTGATTACAATGTGTACGATGTTAAATGGGAAACCAGAGTGTACGATGAATCTTTTCCAACACCCATTTTACCATTGGCTGGTTCTTTTTAGGAAAGAGGCCTAGAGCTCGGCGCAAAGTGAAAACTTTGAAAATACGAAGGAACAGATAGGAATTTCGGGAGATATAAGAAATGGAAAGACGAGTTAAGGGATAGCGAAGCAAAAATGTGGTCATCTATTTTTACTCGATGAATGACTGGATGCAACCGTTGTTCTTAGAAAATGACAAAAATATATATAAAAAGATGGGTGGGTTATGTCCGAGTCCTAACCTAAGTGAAGTAGAATGCACTTTAGGCTGTTAATACGAATGATGCAATTTTTATTATCTTATGAAAGGTTGTATTATTTCAGTATTTCTAAAACAAATATCAGTACACGTACATTGAAATCTAAAATATTCAATCATATTTGAACATATGGGTTACTATATACCTTGAAAGGACATTAAATAATAGTGAAAGAATTAATTTGCAGCAGAAGAAAATTCAATGCACGTGTACCGTTATTTCGGGATTTCAATTATAAATACCGAAATAACTGGTGTTAATAAACCCTTTAAGAAGATAGTAATTGCAGCATTCGTATTAACAGCCTCAAGTGTATTCTACTTCCCTTGAGTTATGTCTCTGACATTATCCACCCATCTTTTTCGGTATTCATGGTAATCGTACACATTTCAATATCCAATAATAGAATCATGTAATTATTTTTGTGCTCATAGAAAAAAACTTGTTTTTACCCACCTAGTAGTGCAATTGTGCATTTTTCATTTCTCCAAACTATTATTCCATGGCTGGTTATGTTCAATATAATTGTGCGCAGAAAACAAATTTTGCAATTTTAAATTTATTTTTATGCACATATTTGGAGCATGAATATAAATGTAAAACTAAGTTACACCATAAATACAAACGACTAATCAGCACGAAAACGACTAATCTTCAAAGAATTTTATTGTAATTTTATACGGTAATTGAAAGTTACAGTTATATTAAATGGAAAACCAATGCACTTTAATGTAATTTTATTTCAATATTGCTGTAAAGTAAATGACATGTAATATTAAATGAATGAAAGTGTAAAATCATATGCTTTTTAATGCTATAATTAAGTGCGTCGATTTTAACTTAATTTTCAATCGAAATTTTGATTCAAGCTTTGTATATTTACATTTATATTGATTTACATGTAGTTTAAATTTAATTATTTTTTGGTCTATGTAGACTTTGCACCTACAATATTTTATTTCATTGAGTTGCGGCTGACCGTAATCATAAATGCAACGTAAACTAACTTTCAAACAGAGTATAAGAAACAAAACCATGAATATCCAAGTCTACCAACTATACCAACCGGTGGCAGGGAGAGCCGGCAGATATCCGTCAAGATTAAACTGGTGCTGTCGGAATACTACTATAATTCTGTCGCACCTTTATTTCTATTTGTTTGCTGTTTCGCCATGTTTACTTTTTAAATGATAAATTTCATGATTGAAATGATAAAAACAATGCTATTTACACTAACCTATTTCCCGCTTTCGATAGAGTGAACCACAATATAACAATCACTAAAATGGAAAAGTTTGGAATCAATGGCAGTTCTAGCCCACAGATCAAGAGGTAATTGTCGTCATTAGATATTGTTAGGCATCTACATTTACTTTTACGTCAGGAATAGCCCAGAGAAGCTACTTGGGGCCGTTGATGTTTCTGCTTTACTTTAATGTGTATTTGATGCTGAAGACTCGTTGGTGGCCCTTCGCATGCGATTTAAAAAGATGTCTCATCCACTCAATTGAAGATAGCGGTTTTCAAAAATAACAGCTTGAAATCTGCGCCGATAGTGATGTAACCGCGTTTGTGTTAATCTCCATAAACACTCTGTGTTCGAACTCTCACAAAAGATATTCTGACGGATCCCTGGAAAAAGTTTTGCTAGGCATCTTCGAGCGAGAGGTAGTGAAGGAGGGTCTCTCCTTTTGACTGTCCTGGGTTTTTACTCGCCTGATATGGTCACCTTACCATTGGTATTTCAAAGTATAGAACTCTTAAAACGTGCACATTGAGGATGGATTAGGGGTAAAGGGCGAACACAAAATTATTGCGACACATTCAACAGGGCATAACTTTTTACCATTGGGTAAAAATCAACCAAATTTTGCACACTTTCTCATTGATGTGTATTGTTTACATGCTGTCAAACTTGAAGTCGTGTTTTTCGATTCAACGAAAATGGAGGTGAACCAACGCGAGTCGAGAGAACAAATTCTTTCCAAACACCTGTAATTTCCTGACCTGTCGCACCGGCAGTTGGGAAAAATGTTGAACATTCACCATTCAACCGTCTCCAGAGTGTTGAAGCGGTTCCAGGACCGGTTGACGTTGGACCACGGCAAAGGAGCTGGAAGAAAACCGGGACCGGAGAACAAAAAGACGGAGGGAAAGGTGAAGCGGATGATTAAAGCAAATCCTAACATCTCAAGCCGTGATTTGGCTAAAAAGATCGGCATGTCGCAGAGCTACGTCCAGAATGCAAAGAAGAGTGCTGGACTACATACATACAAGGTACAGAACTTCCAAAACCGCGATGAGCGGCAACAATCGACGGCTAAAACTCGGGCACGGAAGCTCTACGAGAAGATGCTAACAAAATATGGCTGCTGTGTGATGGACGACGAAACGTATATAAAAGCCGATTTTAAGCAAATTCCGGGGTTGGAGTTTTTCACCGGCAAGAGCAAGTTCTATGTGGACGACAAATTTAAGAAGAAGAAAATGTCGAAGTTCGCCTCCAAATATCTCATTTGGCAGGCCACCTGCTCTTGCGGACTGAAGAGTGAGTTTTACGTGACAAAGGGCACAGTAAATGGCGAGATGTACAAATCTGAGTGCCTCGAGAAGCGCCTTTTGCCGTTCTTGCAGCAGCACGACGAAGCTCCGCTATTTTGGCCAGATTTGGCATCATGCCACTATTCTAAAAGTGTCCTGGAGTGGTATAAGGCCAACTCTGTCCATTTTGTTCCAAAGGACAGGAATCCGCCAAACTATCCGGAGCTGCGCCCGGTGGAGCAGTACTGGGCAATGATGAAGCGGGAACTTCGGAAGAGCAAGAAGACAGTCAAAGACGAGAAGGACACATTAAGAAAATGAAAAAAAAACTGAGAAACTGGTACCGGATGACACTGTAAAGACTTTGATGGAGAGCATCAAGCGAAAATGCGTTCAATTTTACACTCAAGGCTCTATCGATTAACTTTTCTTTTGATTTTTGAAGTAAATATATGTATAAAACTACCCTAAAATTTTGGTTAGATTTTAAACATTATAAGAAAATTGATATGACATTTTCGGTGTCGCAATAATTTCGTGTTCGCCCTTTACATAGCGAAATTTGACCAAGCGCAGAATTATATTATTAGCTATAACGTATTCTAATAGGTTCTTAAAAAAATTGAAATATATTTTTATATGTATTTCGGTCCCTTAAGGTGATGTTAAAAGTTTGGAATCAATCATCCTTTCCTTATAAATTTTTTTTCCTTAATTCTTAAAAAGCGTTTTATGATGTCATTTTTAATCAAACCTTGTATAGACATATCTACTCGACTAATAATTACTTTTAAAGTACTCATACATTATTTTATTCTTAATGAACTAGTGGAATTATTATACATAAATCGGAACATTGAAATAGTTATTACTAAAACCTGCGCCGACATTGAACGGAATAACTAATGATGGGGAGACTTGACCAAGCGGTAATAAGCTGAAGAGGGATTGCTAGTAAAGAGCAGATGGCATCAGTGTTCCTAGATATAAAGGGGGCTTTTGATTCAGTTTCTATCAACATTCTTTCAGAGAAGCTGCACCAGCATGGTCTTTCAGCGACTTTAAACAACTTTTTACTAAACTTGTTGTCGGAAAAGCACATGCATTTTTCGCATGGTGACTTATCGACATCACGATTTAGCTACATGGGCCTTCCCCAGGGCTCATGTCTAAGCCCCCTGTTATACAATTTCTACGTCAACGACATTGATGAATGTCTTGACAATTCCTGCACGTTAAGACAACTTGCAGACGATGGCGTGGTGTCTGTTACGGGACCCAAAGCTGTCGATCTACAAGGACCATTACAGAATACCTTGGACAATTTGTCTGCATGGGCTATTAAGCTGGGTATCGAATTCTCCACGGAGAAAACTGAGCTAGTTGTATTTTCTAGGAAGCGTGAACCAGCACAACTACAGCTTCTATTAATGGGTCAAACTATAGCTCAGGTCTTCACAGTAAAATATCTAGGGGTCTGGTTCGACTCGAAAGGTACTTGGGGATGCCATATTCGGTATCTGAAACAGAAATGCCAGCAAAGGATCAACTTTCTTCGTACAATAACCGGAACGTGGTGGGGTGCCCACCCAGGAGACCTAATTAGGTTGTATCAAACAACGATACTGTCGGTACTGGAATACGGATGCTTCTGCTTTCGATCCGCCGCGAACATACATTTCATCAAACTCGAAAGAATTCAGTATCGTTGTTTGCGTATCGCCTTAGGGTGCATGCAGTCGACCCATACGATGAGTCTCGAAGTTCTGTCGGGCGTTCTCCCGCTGAAAAATCGATTTTGGGAACTCTCATATCGATTGCTCATTCGATGCGATATCTTGAACCCGTTGGTGATTGAAAATTTCGAAAGGCTTGTTGAGCTCAATTCTCAGACCCGTTTTATGTCCCTGTACTTTGACTACATGGCGCAAAATATTAATCCTTCTTCTTACAATCCCAACCGTGTGCATTTCATAAATACTTCTGAATCTACTGTTTTCTTCGACACATCCATGAAAGATGAGATTATTGGAATTCCGGACCACATACGCCCACAAGTGGTTCCAAATATTTTTTATAATAAATTCCGAGAAGTCGACTGTTCTAAGATGTTTTATACTGACGGATCAAACCTCGAAGGGTCCACTGGCTTCGGTATTTTCAATCAAAAGTTCACCGCCTCCTACAAACTCAGTGACCCTGCTTCAGTTTACGCCGCAGAACTAGCTGCTATTCAGTATACCCTTGGAGTCATTGACACATTACCCGCAGACCATTACTTCATCGTCTCGGATAGTCTGAGTTCTATTGACGCTATTCGCTCGATGAAACATGGAAAGCATTCCTCGTATTTTTTGGGGAAAATACGGGAGCTACTGAGTGCTTTATCTGACAAATCTTTCCAGATTACCTTGGTGTGGGTCCCTTCTCATTGCTCCATTCCGGGCAATGAGAAGGCGGACTCCTTAGCTAAGGTGGGTGCCATTGAAGGTGACGTTTTTGAAAGACCAATTTGCTTCCACGAATTTTTCAGTATTACTCATCAGAGAACCCTCGAAAGTTGGCAAACCTCGTGGAGCAATGGGGAGCTAGGAAGGTGGCTACATTCGATAGTCCCTAAGGTATCGACGAAACCTTGGTTCAAGGGGATGGATGTGGGTCGTGACTTCATTCGTGTGATGTCCCGACTCATGGCGAACCATTACACGCTGGATGCACATCTCCGACGTATTGGGCTCGTGGAGAGTGGTATCTGCGCTTGTGGCGACGGTTATCACGATATAGAGCACATAGTCTGGGCGTGCACCGAGTACAGTTCCGCCAGGTCTCGGCTTATGGACACCCTCCGGGCCCGAGGAAGACCACCCAACGTCCCGGTTCGAGATGTGTTGGCAAGCCGCGATGTCCTCTATATGTCCCTTATATACACCTTCATAAAAACCATCAATATCCAACTTTAACTGCCCCTTTTTCCTTATCATTCTCAGAAGCGCTCTCTTCCACCTGTACCATACACCCACGATGATTTGATGCGACTCCAAGGCGACATAAAACATCCCTGTCGAATGAGCCAACAAACACGGGACCTAAAGCACGAACATCACACGCACAACTCGAAATGTAGCCGATCAACATCTGAGCCGCACTACGAAATCGTCTGGAGAAACCCCTGCCATCTCGAGAACGACCACCCGGCGTCCCAGTACATGATTCTTCCTGATGAAGACCACCCTGATTCTGTAATCCATCCGTTGATCTCCCAAAGTCTGAAACTGAAATAATGTTCTCCCCTTGCCATGTTTGTCCACCCTACTTCCCCTGACTCTTATACACAGAAGTAACACCCCTTCCCCCCCCCCCCCAAATATCTTCATGAAGCATTTAGCTCTTCTTGCCTTTTCTAGTTTTAACTATTATATTATATGATCTCGTTGAAAATGCCCAACTCTACTACCACATAAAATAACTCTAATTAATGTCTCCGAATCTTTACAAAATTTAATCACGCCCTCTAATTATTTCTACTTTTAAGATAGTCGTAAAAATTTTCCCCCTTAGTTAAACATTATTTGCTCCAATAATCTCATTGCTAAAAATGTCAAACCGTATTGCCATAAAAACTAAATGACCCCTCTAATCTTACGAAAATTATACTACCCCCTTGTGTATATGTATAGCTATAAATTAGCCTTAGTTTAATTTCAAAAATCAATATGTAAGCCCCTAGTTTTAAGTAATTTAAAATGTAAAACAAAACAAAATTGGCACCTTTAAGCTAACGCAAACCTGCCTTATCAAATAAACGAATTGAAAAAAAAAAAAAAAAAGCTGAAGAGGGATAAAATTTTTATTATCTATGCTGTAGTACCTACTGTTAAAGTTTATCACGTCATAAAAAAATCCCACATCAAACATCAGTCTATATCTTTTTGTATTAGTCAACAAAGTTAGCAGTAATATACCTCATTTTGTAACGTCTGGACATGAAATGTAAGTAGTACAAGTAATACTTAAGCGGAAATGTATTAAAACAGTTAAAATTTATGAAGTGCAACCCTTTTATATTTTGTCCTGCTACATAAGGATCTCGACAATATGAAAAAAGGATTACAATGTTTTATGTCATTATTTTTTGGTCTAACCAGGCCTTGGTCAAGTCTTCCCGCAGCGGGGAGACTTAACCTAAAAAAAACGATCAAAGAAAAACTTTTATAACTTATGAGAAAGTAAATTGAAAGTTCTGCGAAAAATCATGAACACACACAGTACCTTTGCACATTACATATTAATTGCTTTGAAAGGATTGAAAACTTTTTTAGAGATTTATGCAGGATTAGCTGAAAACCTAGTCAAGTCTTCCATGTTTCCCTTATTACTTCCAAGTCCCATTCGTTGATTCTCTGTGCAATTTCGCTTGTTCTAGCTAATCGCGTTATAACAGCTACGAATTGTACGGTCATCATGCTCAAACATTTTCACGCAGTAGGTAAGAGAATCACCACGATCATCTTTTGCGTTGAGGGCCTATGCTAGTACTATACTTTAAATATTCAAATTTATAAGCCAGTAATATTAAAAATTATCTGCAGAAAGGCACAATACGTATATGTAACTTAAAAAAATATCGACATGAGTAAAGATCCGAGCCGAATGCAATCCTCTTTTTTGCCAAGGTGTGAATTTCGATTAACAGACCCTACGCGTCGCGCGTAGGTGCCCATTAACTCTCCCTATGGCTGAGGTAGATGCGCAGTTTACTCAATGATTTAAACGAAATATCGAAATAAAAAAGCAGTTCCGCCGAAGCTATGCTATAACCGCAAGGTTCGTTTTATGGTATGCGTTGTTCAATCCTCTTAGGCAGTCTTATGATAATAAAACGAATAATAGAGAGTACACATTTTTTTCTTCTGTTGGATATGAGCGTGAGGGATAATTTTCCGATGGTAATGCATGAAAGTTAATGTTTGTGGTTCGGTTGAGATGGCGAGGGTTGCGATTTATATGTTGTACGTACTTTTCACTTTCGACGGAGGCGGCAAGACCCGTGCCCATCGAACGATAGAGATCTGATTGATATCTGCTGGAATTACAGCATGGTTTTAACGGTTTTTGTTGAATCATCATGTTTTTTGTTAAATCTAATTATCAGTGTAATAAAATTGAAATTCATCAGCAAATACCAGTGATTCCGCAAATACAAAAAGGGTCGTTCTGCCGAATTGAGTTGGGAAAAGGAAAATTATAAACGGTCAGCCTCCTAAACTTTACAAACCAGTAACATTACACAATGAAAAATACTGAACTTCTTAACGATATTTTAATCAGTATGGATTTAAACATTCTTCGTTTTAATTAAACTATAGATTAAATACTAAGTTTGAATCGATTCACATACACATCTAGAAAAAAATATTTCAAATATTTCACCGTTTTTCGTTAGTTTTTGGATTTACACCACATGTAATACAATTATTTATTCTGCAATGCCGTCTTTTTTACTTATTGACAAGTTTAATTTTATGTCGTTCAGCACCCCAAGAAAAAATTTATTTGCACTTAATGGCATGCGATTAAAATTCGTTAATTACGTTTTGTGAAATTGCATCCAGTTTATTGTGTTTAAAGAAACATTAATATTATTGAGTGCGTTCAAGGCATTAAAAAGCGAATAAAAATAAATTCAGATGCGTTCATTCTTAAAAAAAAACAAACTGTACTTTACAATCAAATAGTTTAGTTTTAACAAGATTCTTGGAAGAGAGTAGTATGCATTTATAGCCAGATTTGATTTTAATTTTATTTTTATTTTCAAGCTACGAATATGTGAAAATGAATGCAAAAATTTGAAGATGATTTTAACTGTGTTACTAACTTCACTCAATATGTGAGTGGGAAGACAAACTTTGGCTGGCCTGTTAATGAGTTGAACACTGTATCGAACAAGATTTTACGCCACCAGGCAGATGAACCATATCGACGCGATGTTAAGCGACTGACTGATCATCATTTAGCTGCGCCATTGACCGCGCAGTAGCCAAGTGCGCACGCCTTAAGCCGCTTCAACAACAAAAAATGGAGATGTTTCGGTCGAGTTCAAGCGCAGTTAAATTGGCTTTAAGCGGTAAGTGTGAATTTGCAGCGACTTTTGCGCGTTTGCCGAATGTACAATAGAAGATCTCGTCTGTTATCGCAAAACGGGTTTAGATGGCGAAATTTCGGAAAGATTTGGAAAGTACGTGGATGGTGGTTTTAGAATCGATTGTTTTTTCCCAAATTCAATGAGATTGTTTTGTTGTAAGTTTCTTCAGTGGGAAACAATAAAAGAAATTGATATATTTAAGTTTCACTCGAAGGTATGCAAGCATAAACCATTCGTTACCCTAATGATCCCAGTTCCATCCATGTTCATCAATTCGCAAGTTAACAGCTCGCTTTATCGATGTTAGTCGATGTTCATTTATCACCATGGAATGGCGAAGATTTTAATTGGTACTCTCCCAAACATCGCAATCAGATACCGGTAAGTGGAATCCATTTGTCACCACAACCAGTTCCGCGAGACCTCATTTGATTCGATGGCCGATTCCACTGAAACCACCTCCGATACAAAGTGTTTTACCTACATTTCCTCGAAGAAAAATGAGAATTTCTAAACTGTCGTCCCCGCCACTCCAACGCAACGAGGGAAAGTATCCGGCATCTAGCTGAAATATCGCTGATCCAGTTTTCCAGCCTCTTCAAATGGCTTTTCTGCACTACTCTTGTCAGGTGGTTAACTCGTTTGAACAGCAATGCACACCGTGCGCTCGAGTCTTGGTCCTGTCCGGCTAAGTCACGAACGGCACAGTTGAAGTTGAAAGTAAGTACCTTTTCTATTGGAGAAGTTTTTATCAACTACTGGTGAAAGATTCAATTGCAATACAGCTCTAAAAAAAAATACTCCCGCTCATCGTCGTGGTCTTTTTTCCTCGTGCGGGATACTCGTACAAGCACCTAGGTTCACGTTCACGGCCGTCCGGCTGACTAGATCGGTCGGTAATAGCTGTAAGCACTTTTGTATCAACACAGTAAAAATATTAAGATTTAAGCAATATGTGCATCAGTATGGTTGTAAACGGATGATACTTCAATTGAAATTTAATTTAAAATATATTAGAAATCAGTGCAGTAATGCATTAAAAAGCACAATTAATCATATCGCGTGATATATTTTTGATCTATATTGGTATAAATATAAATAGATAAATGATTTTTTTTAATAAATGGTGGAAAAACTTCCAATCAACATGTAAAATAAAATTTGATGATGAAAGTACGTCGAGTCGAGTGACTGTGGGCAAATATCATTTTCATATATTCCTATAATTTTCGAAATAATTTTAGCTGTGTTTAGTTAGTCAGCACCGATCGATCAAGTCGAGATGCCCCGTTTCCGCAGTATGTACTTTCAACGCCAAGCAGATAGCGAGTTTGCCAAGTTCCTGTCTCCTAACCACGTCAATGTAGGTAAATTGATTTGGTTTGCTTCCTCCAGCTATGACAACGGTGCGCAGTGGGTGTTGTTATCGCTTGGGGGCAGGCAGCGAATCTAGCATAGCATGGTAGATGTCTAGCAAATGGTGGTGTGTTCGATGATTGTTAATCGTAACCTAAATATCTGGAAATGGATTAATGTGGGATAGAATGCAATCCTGCCCCAGAAGTATATTGCACTAGTATTTTTTCATTCAATTGCATTATATTTCGCGGCTCATTACGATAGTTTCATGAAGTACTAAATTTGTTGCATTCAAATTACATTACAAAATTTTAAAAACGGGCTATAGTTGAAATCATAATTTTGATGAAAGATCTAATTTTCGGTCGTATTTGGCATTGCAAAATCAAATCCAGATGACATATGGGAAAAATATATGCGAAAAAAAAATTTGTGTCCGTTTATTTTTAACAAAATACTACGACTGAGTTTAACGAATTAACCGGCAATGAAATTGTTCTATGGAACAGATTATTTACGGTTTTTCCGATCCGGAAAGTTACAATTTTACATAATTTTCAAACAATTTTTTATAACAAAGCAAAATTAAAAGGGTTGCTGGTCCTTCTTTTTGGTTCAAAAAACCACATATACTACTTTTAGTACCTTACAGGGTTGCCAAAAGGAAATCTGTATTTTTATCGTAAAATCTCGAGTACTCTACTTCTCTACTCTTTGCATAATACTGTAGTAAAAACCGTCGGCTTTCGATATGTACTGGAAAATTAGTACAAAGTGTTGTAATGACTTCGTAATAAACGAAAGAGAAAGTAAACAAGGAGAGGCTCTCAATGTTACTTACGTCCATTTGAAAAAGTACTCGAGAAATATCTTTTCACCTGTATTTTCTTTTTAAACAATCTGTGTCGAAATCTGTATCGAATCAACTGAGTTGATGAACTTTTGGCTGGCTTATCTATTAAAGATACCTGTGGTTGAAATCGGTCAAGCGGGAATCTGTTTACATATTCGTAAAAAATAATGCAAATCTTTCTGATAATATACATTCAGAAAGTTGAACCTCATCAATGGAAGATTAATTTTATTCTTCTTTACATTTTTCAATTCATTTTAATAGAGTTTGTTGATATTTAATGTTAGGTATATACATTAAGTCACTCATTGTAGCTATCGAATTTTTGGAGAATTAACATACATTAAAATTAACGTTTCTGGGACACAGTCAGGCGTTTGTTGGGTGTGAACCTGAGTGCATTACAAACCTTTATCTTGCTGATCTCAAACATGAAGTTAATTTAAATATAGAGGGCTAAGCTGATAGAGACAGAGTGGAAGTTTCACTGAAACTAAAAAAAATTTCTAACAGTCGTTTTAGTACCATTTCTCAAAATTCTGTATACCTATACATACAGATTCTTGGTCTGAAAATGGCTGAAAAATCTGTGTAAATACAGATTATTTTCTGTTTTTGGTAACCCCGATACCTAACAACATGCTGACATAAAAAATTGACCTACCATTTGTAACTAAGATATTCCACGCAAAACCTTGCCGCGCACGGATTTCGAACAGCGGATTGAATCCGTAAACAGCTTGAGTTGCCGCGACCCCGCATGAACGTATTTTCAAACGACAATGAATGGAAGCGCGGCAAGCAAGCGTGGTAGACATTTATTCAGTCTATCACGGTGTATTTATTAAAACAATTTTATGCAAAAAAATTCAGCATCTCTGAAACTTCGGAATATGAAAGAATGGGCTTTCCCCTTTCATTTGAAACTAAGATCAAAATAATCCGTCGGGGGGTCCAGAGCAACTTTTTTTTTAAATTTTTTTTTATAACAATATCGGTTTTACTACTGGAGATAGTTCATATTTCTGTCCCTAGATGGCGCTTTATACATTCGAACAACACTAAACGTGAGAATTTGATAGAAAATTTTATTGTCTACAAGTTTGTTGACCACTAAGAATTGATCTGAAATAATCCGGAAAAGTTGTTTATGATTTTAACTAAGATAGTTTCACACGAGGCCTAATGGTTTGGAAATATGTTTTCTCGCACTTATTACAATACCAAAAAAATAATTGGGCTTAGTGGCATGAAAATATTAGATGGGATTCATAACGTTGACCATCCTAATTGAACTTCTGAAAATAAGGATGTTTGGCAGAGTCAGAAAACTATTTGTGCTTTTGGTTTGTAATCTTTCCCGATAGGTTCGAAGGGACTACCATTCATCGGAAGGTATTCCATGGTTACAAGGGTTTGCTTACTAGAGATTGTCGGGTTCGGGTTTTTGGGTCGGGTTCGGGTTCTGTAAATTAAAGCTTCTCGGGTTCGGGTCGGGTTCCGGGTGTTCAAATTTGAAATTCTCGGGTTCGGGTCGGGTCCGGGTTTTTGAAATTTTGAACTTTCGGGCTCGGGTCGGGTTCGGGTTTTTCAAATTACAAATTATCGGGGTCGGGTCGGGTCGGGTTCGGGTTGGGTTCGGGTTTTGAACAAAACAACCCAACCATTTCATGACAGTCTTTTTTGTAGTAATGAATTATACTTCGTGATACGAATGGATAACACATATAACCGTACCAAATGTTGGCACCTCTAAATCGCTAGAATTCGTCGTATTTTCTGGTGCTCAAATATTGTATTTTTCATTCTTGCATAAAATTCCGTCTCTTCAGACTCGCAAACTACCTGAATTATTTAATTTTTTAAACGAACATTCATGAGAGATCATTCAACAATACGTATTTCGCATCTAAAATCTCTTTGCGATTTATTTTTCATGATAATTAGTAATATTTATCGAAAAATATCTGTTCATCTTTCTATAATGGAATACAAATTTCGACAGGTACTTTAAAACCGATACTTAGGCCGCGGCGACTTTTTCTCTACGTGGGGTACATTCGGACCCCAGAATTAAAAGCGCTCTAATATGTCTAATTTTTATTAAATTTATAATTAAATTGGATAGTCTTATTCTAAAATCATTCGTAAAGTAACCTGTTTTAAAATATTCGCGTTTTGACTATTTAATTATGTAATATTTCATTTTGTATAGAGTAAGTCTTTAAAATACGTCAAAATTCCCTTTTTTCTGCATATTGCTATAACTCCGGTAGTTTCAAATCGATTTTGACCATTTATACGATCTTGTAAAGACTTTTAAATTTCTTTTTGAACAATTTTTTTCAAAAACCGCTCAAAAAGCATATTTATTCCGATGCTTTTTTGAAAACCAAACGCCAATACAAACGTTAAAAATACAGCAATATGCAGTAACGGAGATAAAACAGGAAGGCGTCGAAGGAACAGGTAGAGCCGGTGCATTATACGTGTATATAAGTAAGTATGTTCCAGAGCCTGGGCTGCAGAAGATAACAAATTGAATGATGCGTTTTGCATACTATATACAAATCATATTCATGAATGTGTTTTGCCTCTTTAATCCGCAAAAGCAAAAATTACGATACCAATCCATGCGCATTTTCTAGTTACTTTGCTATAGTGCTTTGTTATATCAAATAAGTTATATATGAAATAACAGATACTATTATTCGGCAGAGTTGGAACTTATACAATTTTACATAAGTTTCTCGCTTTCTATGTATCGATATTTTACTTTGAAAAAAAGATAAAATAATTTTTTTTAATTATGTACACATGACAGAACACTAACGCAAACGGGTTTGGGTGGTACATTTGTACCCCAAACAAACTTTAAGCGAGCACTGTTAAGTTGGTCAAATGAAACAAATAGGTTGTACCTGCTTTAACGGATGTTTAATAATCAAATTGGTTTATGATAAAGATTGCTTGCAATTTAAATAAACTATAACGGAAAATTAAGGATTTGGTGGTACTTTGGTGTCATTATGGAGGCTCAAATTTAAAAAGGGCACATTATTTTTTTAAAAGCGGATAATTTAGGCCAAATTTATTTTCTAGAGACTGTCTTTGTTCCATCAGACCTAAACCTAGCTTCACTTCCGCCAGGTTCCGTTGTTCATGACACTCATATGGTGATGGTATAATAGCACCACTATCAAATCAGTGGTACATATATGAAACAAGCACTTTCTGTCAAATTGTTCCCGGGCTGAGCTGTTTGCATGATCCGGATTCCTTCATGAAAATACATGAATTTCCACGAACTTAAGGAATTGATCGCAGAAATTTTGTGTGTTCTGTTGAAGCAATTAACGGATTTTTAAAAGTTTGGAGTCGTTCCGAGAGCTCCATTGGAGAAGTCGAAGCATCTCTACTGGCGCGCTTACCGTATAATCTGAAGCATAAAATAACTTAGATACCCCATCATAGATCGTCCTAACGCTAATGATGGGGCATCAAGTACACGTCAAAAAATCTTGATTGATACCCTTCGATACAGGTTTGACCCTACCAACCAGTAACGTGTGTGACGTCATGAAAACTGTCGAATACGAATTGCCAATTGCCATAGCTTAATTTAATACATGTAATAAATTATACGAAACTGCCTTGCAGGAATGGTTTCTGATAAAAAGTTAGAAATTTTGGTTAAGGACGACGGACAAGGTTGTTGGAAACTGTGAACAAGCTTTCTGTTTCCCCATGAGTTAGCCGCCGATTTAACTTAATTTCCGGTTAAGGTATCGACGATTTATAAGTTTCTCAGAACATTACAAATTCGATGTTCAATAATAGTAAATATAAATACGGATTCTACTCGGCAGTGATTTGTTTTGCCATATGCAGATATAACTCAATGCGTATGTTGCTACTTCAGATTCGAGTGATTCTACTTGATGAGCCTAGGGTCCAGATCGGGTGCCTAGAATTAAAAATCTTCGAGATCTTTGGTTGATTCTCCGTAGCAAGTTGGATTCGGATCGGAGAGAGATAGAAATTATGCGTCTTCTACAAAGTTGAAGACCAGGCATTTTGTAAGAATTCTTCTGAATATCTAGATATTCTATCTCTCTTCTATAAAAAGCTAGTGTTGGCGCCCTCTATGAGGTCACATGTAGAACTAACATTTTTCAAGCAAAGCATAGCTCGTAGCATATACTACAATTCTTCTGAACATACTATTGAACTAAATTTCACCATTATTTAATAAAAATGTATAGTTCGTGGTAATCGAGTACTGATACACAACCATGCACTGCTAAGCCTCATGCAAAACTGACTCAGATATCACTTCGCTAAAAGTTTAATAACTTCTTTTAACAAAATCGGATTGACTAGCAGTCTTCGGCAAAGTTGTAGACAATTAAATTATATATCTTATTTTTACTTACAGTGATAATACGATGCATACAGTGCCTGTATAGTTAATGTGAGCGTCATTTTTTATTGATCCAACTGAAGGCATGGACCTAGGCTGCTAAGACTGAAGGAAGGGATTTTTCTTATTAGTGCTAAAATATTTACTTCAGAGGGAGGTAAGGGTTTCAGCATGAATTTTTTTTTCTTGTGATTTTTTAAAATCTTTGCGTGAAGCGAATTAATCAAAAGTTTTGTACATTATAGTGCATCATTTCAATAACATTATGTAATTTTTTTATGCAGATATATCGACAAACGACTCGGTGACGAAGCGTTTTGTAGAATATCTCTGGAAAAAAACACGATTTGCGGTATTAACCGCCATTCAAAAACTACTTAACCGATTTCTTTAAAACTTTGCATACACATTCTATGTAAAAAATACCTATTCCCTCCGTTCAGTTTTCGAGATAATTTTTCAATTAAGCGAGTTTTACTCGTAAAAAGACGGAATTTTTCGTGAAAAAATAGCAGTCGGTTAAGTAGTTTTTGAATGGCAGTTAACACCGGAAATCGATATTTTTCCCAGAGAGGTTCTACAAAAAGCTTTGTCATCGAGTCATTTGTCGATATTTTTGCATAGAAAAATTACATAATATTATTGAAATTATACTTTAAAATGTCCAAAACCTTTGATTAATTCACTTCACGCAAAAATTCTAAAAAATCGCAAAAAGGATTTTTTTACGCTGAAACCCTCTTCCCCCTAATCACTGGGGTGATCAAGAGACTTCGGGTTTTGGTGTGCGTGGATGATTACGAAGGTCTTAAATGATTGTACGTTAACGTGCTGAATGCTAGAAGGGAGTGTGATACCCTGATCACTAAAGTTCCCGGTCATGTCGCCACGGAACGTTTTGTTTAGTGGATTGTCATTTTTTCGATTGATCCCACTGAAAGCATGGACCTATGCTAGGAATGGACGATTTTTCAGCTTGAAAAAGAGATTTTTTGCATGCGATTTTTTCGGTTCGATGATTGACAACATCGATCTAATTGATTCAATAAAATCGATTTGGTGAAATCGATTTTTCTTTCAACATTCCTATTGACGAAAACGCACACAATCGATTTTTTTATTTCGAAAGATCGATTTTATGCTTCGATTTTTCCCGGTTCGATGTTTGCCAACATCGATTTTACGAATTAAAAAGATCGATGTTACAAAATCGATTTTATTTTTCAAAATACCTATCACTAACCTATGCTACTAGGGCCGAAGGTAAGGAACATTCGGACGTGACCGATTTATGATACCGCGAACACATGTGTTCGAAGATCCGCGTTTATGAGTTTATAGCGCTAAAACGTTTACTCAATCATCGGCGTGCTTTCACGTTTGTGAGATCGCGGGAGTAGTTGTGACTAGACGAATCTCATTCCTTTGTGTGTTAGCGTATTTGTCACATCTGCTAGCGTGTATGTAACTTCGGGTGTATAAATTTGATTTTATAACCGTGTGAGAATTCGCATATTCGCGTATGTTCTTGCATGAAGCCATTAGTCTAGGCTGCTAGGATCGCGTGACTTCCGGACGTGTACGATTCATGATCGCACGAGCGGTGGTTTAATGCTTGAGACTGCGAATGTAAACTTATACCGGGATGTTTTAATGTTAGCGAGATCGCGAGTGCAAGTATATTTATATGATTGCACGTTTGCGTTTGTGGCCAGGTTTGTGTTATCGCAAAGGCCATGAGCGTTTGTACGTTTGGAAAGTGAGAGAATGTGATTGTATATGAGAGAATATGCAATTGATTGTGTTACTGATTGTTAGTATGAATCTAATTTAAGATACAGTACTAAAAGGAAACAAAACATGCTGAATAATGAAAAAAGATGCAATGAGATTAATAAGAAGTGTATAAATTGATCGATATTATTTTTGGTATACATAAATAGTGGAAAAGCAATCTAATAGAAGTACAACAAAAGCAGACTAACGAAGTAGAAGAAAAGAACACTTATAAAACTGTTTGAACTTGTCTAAATGCCAGGTAATGATATTTATTTACCATTAACAACAATTGCATAGTGCTAGAATTTTATCATGCTATATGGTGACCGAGAATGAATGATTCACGTGCATCGGTAAATTTATCTTACCTTAATTTATTTAATCCGATCTTCCCGAATGAATCGATTCAAATGCACGAATCGAACACCGGAAGACTATCACATAAAAATTGTACACTAGCTCTAAAAACTATAAGTATCACTACATTAACACTAATACGCTTCTACTTTCAGATTTTAACGACATTGAAATAGCTAGATATTACTGGGTATCTAGTTAAGCCCGTAATATATTAAGCCTGTTCTAATGACCCCACTACTTCTAGTTTTCTGATCTGTATACTTCACATCCTTGCTCTTATTTGAGTACTATGGCGCTAATTTTCATAACTTTTCCTTCCCAGTAATCTCTAGCTAATTCAATGTCGTTAAAATGTAAAAAAGAAAATGTGACTAACATAGTCGAAATAAAAAAGGAAAAAACTTCTACTTTTAGATTTCTTTAATTAGCCTGTGCAGGCGGACGAAGCTGACCGATAAATCATTTTCGAAGACATCACCAAGTAGCGGATTCAGAGAGAAGGGTCCTGGGTCCGGACCCCTCCACCCCATTTCTTTTAATTTTTGAGAAATTTTAAATTAGCTTTAATTTAGAGAGAGTAAAGGCGCTTTAACCTAGGCTTATTAGCCAGGGCAAGGTGTAAATACCTCTGTCCCATCCCAATGGACCAAAGGAGTGACATTAACCTTCTCAGCAAAGTCACTCCCAACGATTTATTATATCCCCTTTAAATTGAAACCGACCGTACGGTTGTCCTCGTTTCTTCCTACTTTACGATTCAAAATAATTCGTTAATTAAATTATGTATTTAATGCAAAATTTAATTGCCGTTTAATTTTGAAACATCTTCAAACCCAACTCTGCACAGTAGGCCTGGCCGTTTTAATATTTGCGACATATGAAAATCTGCTTCAAATATTAATCTTGACAAGAAAAACATTTCAGAATAACTGCAGTGTTTTCCAGGATGCTTTTCAATACTAGCTGTGTAAGGGTTAGAATAGAAAATTTTTAATTAGCTTTAATTTTATATTTTTTCAATCTCAAAATCATGCCAAATCAAATTTGACCACCAAAATTCCCATGAAGTAAGGACAAGTCAAATTGTTCTGTTTGTTTCAAAATAAAAATTTCATTATTTTTTCCTGGATCTACCTCTGACATCACCTAATAATATTTAACTATAAAAAATTTAATAAATATATCTCGTTTTGAGAAGAAATAATCATTGAAATCTCATTACCAAAGAAATAGGCTTATTACAACAATGAATTGCTCCGAAGATGCCATTGGCCAAAGTTTACTGATTTTGGTTTCATAAACTGTTAACCCTCTATAACAGATACCTTCCGTTTAATTCCACTAGATTTATAATAACAATAGAAAATGCGATTGGCTTTCACCATCAAAACAGATTTCGATTACGATATACAATCTTCTACAGTGTTTATATCAGTCTGTATGAATATTGAAGAAGAAGGACTTTTTTGTTGAAATTCAAATGCATTTTATTAATATTATTTTTGCCTCTCTCATATCACTCTGAACTTGGTCAACCTAATCCCGACCGGAATTTTTTTTGACTAATATAGGTTTTGTGTATTTTGACAGGGGCTTAGCTAAGGATATGCGTTGAGGGATACAACGCCCCCCCCCCCCCTAACACACACACCACCCTTTTCTAAGCTCCCCTTCCCCCATCAAGTCCTCTCCCATGAAGCCCTCCCCCGAATAAAATTTCCTAGTGCCTCCAGAATAAATTTTCCTAGTGGGTATGAAATTTTGATTTTGATATGCACACATTCCGTAATACGCAATATCCGAATTTTATAAAAACCAGTGAAAAAATTGGTTTGAAATGATTTTGAGTTTGGTCCGGACAGCCCGAACCCTCCTCCTGGATCTGCCACCAGTTTCATTCAGCATCGACACATAGCATCTCAAGTTCGTCGCTGTCGATCCATTATATGACGCAAATCGTACTGAATACGTAATAGATATTTCCTCCATTATATTAAACATAATCAGTCATGGAATCGTAGATTGGACAAATGAGAAACGCACAATTGCTCCACTAGATGGATTAAAACAGGTTTTTAAATTAAAGTTCCGCTGTAGCTGTTTCGCACTGCTAATTTTTTCGCACAATGCAAATTAACCCAACAAAGGTAATCGATCAAGTTGATATTTATTACCAACCCTCGCGTAGGACTATTTTCAATGTGGTCATAAATCTTCTTCACACGCATGTTCCTTTTACTTACTTCTCAACTTGCTGCCGTGGTGTCCCGCAATCGTAACAAAATACCACAAACATTGCCACCGGCGGGTGACCGGAAATGAATGCTAGGTTCCTCACGCTCACGACACCATGACAAAATCGTTTGCGAAAATTTCAGTTCCATGTCCATCTCTGTAGTTAGTTATGTAAAAGGTTTCGACCTCGGTCGAAAAAAAAACCAAACAAAAGGAAAGGCAAGGAAAACAATCGAAATGTAACACATTTTAATCGTGAGGGTACCGAGCGGTTTGGTGGCTCGTTTCATGTGTCAATCAGTGACAACACGTAAGCTTACATCAACGCGTGATCAGCAGGCAACATCATGAAAGTCGACACGCTGTGTTAGCTTTATTTAAAAATCCAAGTGATGTGTGGACTGTGAGTTAGAAAGGATCGTCTGTGTGGTAATAAGAAAAATCACGAAATTGCTAGAGATGACAACTGCACCCTGAACGGTACAGAATAATGAAGTTGAAAAAGTTACAATTGAAGATTAAAACAGCGTTCAACGTATACTTTAGCTCATGACTAGTTCGGAGTTTTCCGATAGATGAAAACCAGGCATTGCATTTATCGCTCATATGAGTAAATGCGCCCGGATAGTTTGCTACTGCGACAATAAAAACTCACTTTCTCACACGAAAAGTTATTGGCACTCACAAAACTTCTCCGGATAAATACAACGTGTTATTTCTCCGGATAAATAAAACAGCCGGAGAATAAGTGAATGAGTTTATCACGGTATCCTTTTTGCGTTCTCTGCTTTGCTGTCGTTATTCCAAAACACGAAAAAACAAGTCTATCATACTTCTTTGCCGCTTTTCTTTGTAATTAAATGTATTTTTTGAAGTTTTAATTGATTTCCACGAAATTAGAATTTTATCACTTTCTCCGGTGAGAAGGAAAAAGTCAAATAAATTTTATCCGGAAAATCATTCTCACGCTATTTGTGGAGACGGAGAATTTCGCGACTCATTTTATCTCGGAAAAGTTGGACATCGGATAAGCTTCTTCTCGCGTGAGTGAGAGAGAATTACAATGCCTGCTGTTTGTCTTTTATTTTTTTATGAAATATATACAATAAATCGTACAATAGTCTACCAAAACTATTACTTTTGGAAGGAAATTCGCCACTGATGTTCTAAAGAGTGTTATGATCAACGATTGCTTAACTTTAACTTGACGCATTTTTATTCTTCGTGCATTAAAAAGCTTACACACTCTCATTTTAAAGATGTATGTTTGTAGAATGGACTGGTTCAATTTTTGACTTTTAGTTCCACCAAGCTCTACTGATTCCTTTTATGGCCCTTAGTAATTGTGCAAATTTTGGTACCGAAGTTCGCAAAGAAATGGCAGGCCGTCTGTTCCTGTGGTTTTAAGAAGATATTTAAATCACAACCGGGACCATCAACCAATAACTGTATTTGCAATAGTGCTTGGAAAAACGTATGTTGTTTTTCTTCAAGCAAAATATGTGTTCCGTTCCGTTTTGGCAGGATTTGGAATCTTGCAATTACGAAAAAGGCCATGGAGGGGTACACCGCGAAAAACGTCCATGGGGTGCCCGATGACATGAACACACCAGAGCTTTTCCTAATACAAAAATATTGGGTAATCGTCAATCAGAACTTCATGAAGACAGTTGTCGGCGGAGTGCAGTTCAAGGCAAACTGGCGTTCTGCGGCGAGGAATGTGATCAAGAAGACTGTACCAAACTCGATGGAAGTAGTCAAACGAAAGACAGGCAATTCGCATTAGCTAAAATGAAGCTTGAGTGAATATTTTTTCTTTATTCTGAATAAATTGAACTTGCCATGGAAAATCATGTAATTTTCATAAATTCTTGGACTGTTATACACACATTCCTGGTTAATCAATTTTGATAGTAACATCCTTTATTTTATAAAGCTTAGCGCTATTTAGCCTTTTTCGAGAAAAAAACTTTTTTTGAATTTGAGATTGAATATTTTGACGATTGCAAATGGTAGACAGAAATCAGAGAAAATAATCTATGCTACAATCACTTTTGCATTAATTTCTAAGATCGGTTGAGTATATTGAGAAATTTTGTTTAAAATGTAACACTTCAATGATCATTTTCAAAGTTTACAGTACAAAGCAAGCGCATAAAAAGTATAAAAGATATCCCAAATGAATGTGAAGAAATTCACTGTGAAATGTTAATGACAAGTTGGCATCCCAACTCTCCCTATCAGACTCGTTTCCACAATCGGGTTGAATGCCAAATTGCAAACGACATGTTTCTCATGCATAATAAATATAATAAATACAACGAAAAGGGTTCTTGATCCATCGGTGGCCCATATGAAGAATGGATGGTAGAAGAACAATACTGGCACAGACCGACTACCATATGAGCGGTTCAAACTCGAAAGAGTGACGCAGAGTACTGTACTGGACCAGGAGTTCGATTTAACGAAGTTTTAGCATCTCATGGCCCTACATTTTCTGTCAGAGTGAAGTTCTGGAGTGTTGAAATGTTAACCACTGTTTAGGAAAGCAAAAGTAGTACAAAGTTAGTGTCAGACCTTCATGAGACCTCCAGAAGTCACTTTTTGAAATATTCGTCAATGTAGATTTGTCGGTAGACGGTTTCAGATTTAATAATAAACTGGTTCATTTGGTCACATCTACAGTTCGCTTGCCACACAAAAAACTCTTTGTGCAATTCGACAGCTTCATCTTAGGCCAATTGAATAAATTTCCTACATGAAAGTTTGTTTTTTAAATACGGTTTATAAATCAAAGCTTTGAAGGTTATACCTTGGCGTGCAAGAGTCGGTGTATTAATGTTTCTTATTTGACTTCATTCTTCACGGCTATTGAACAGCCGCCAGAAGAAACCTAAAACGTTGATACACAATCGGGAATAGCGAATCAGAAATGGTGACTATATGTCAGTGATTCACTCACTCACTTAAGGTTCGTTTAGGTTAAGTCTTAGGTACGGAGCAATACCTAGGCATTCCTAGCATGTTGTTAGTCGCCTCTTACGACATGGGAGCAGGTTCC
The DNA here is from genome assembly GCF_030247195.1 of Topomyia yanbarensis. Taxonomy (NCBI): domain Eukaryota; kingdom Metazoa; phylum Arthropoda; class Insecta; order Diptera; family Culicidae; genus Topomyia; species Topomyia yanbarensis. The sequence continues at coordinate 370,467,213 of NC_080671.1, read as the reverse complement.
CAGTGTTTCTATTCTTGGCTGAAATAGTGCAAAAAATTTTGGTCTGCCGGACACCATACGGCCTTATAGAAACCGACTTGATGAGCTGAAATCGAAACGCAAATTCCATAACCAATTTAGTTATTGGTTATGTGCTCTTCACTCGCAAAGATGGTTTAATGGAGTTAATTTTTACCTAAATTTATTAAACAGAAGTATATTGTGCATATTGCATTAGCTTGCTAAGCTAAACCAAGTTTCTATTTGATTAATTCTGATCAGTTTCATAAGAACACCTTTCATTGCGAGACATCACGCAGAAATAGGTGTTTGTTAAGAATCACAAATAGTATTTTCGTTATATAATTTTTTACAAAATTTAAAAAACTTTTTGAGCGACTTTATGGAATGTCGCAATTAACTCTGTTAAGACAAATGTCTTCCGAATTATTTCACTATAATATTATCCCACCTTTCTCTTGCAATCCGGAACGCCAACTAAAAAACCATGTCTACTTTGCGCGTTAAAATCTCTCAAATGCATAAATATACTTTACCGAAAAAAAGTTTAAATATTTGTAACAAAGTCTTCAAAGTAAAATAAAGTTCAAGTGGAACTTTTTGTTGAACCACGCGCAAAGGTTGTAGCATGGAAACTTTGTTTTAACCACACGACCACCACAAAGAGTCAGTATGATTTTGGCTGTTTATATCAAAATCCCGTCTTAACCGAGTGTGCCATCAATGCGGCAGTGGGTCTGGCACGAAAAATACCTTAATGAAGAATCGCTTAGGATGACTTGAACTGATCGAGGAAGAGGCACCGAAGCACACTACTAGTCAGGCTCACTTTCACCGAATGTAGGATGTAATTTCTTTTCTTTGGATTTTCCTGCAGAGTGAGTGCAAACCGTGAGGGGTTATATAATCCAGCAGATTTTTTGGGTCGTGTAATCTATAAAATAGATGAGCACACATAAGTAACATCTACGCAGTCCATATTTTCGTTTAATAGTAATCTATGCTCGTGAAATGGGGTTTGGAAAACAAAAACAACTGCTTAAGGAATGGTGTTTTACACTCAATCATCACATTCGTTTGCAGCTCCAATATCATTCATGTTTACCTTCGCTAAATCCTCTCGCATCAGCAGCGCGCTGCTGGAGGTCTACATAAATCGTCAAATCTGCGGATAAAATTGCATTGACGAACTCTATACAAGTGCTCGTTTAAAAGGTTTTCGAGTTTCGGGCAATATCTACGTATTCCTTTAGCGCGTGATTCGTCACTATCTACAGACGCCCCACGCGTCGCAACGGGGAAGCGTTTCGTATGTACGTTTCGATTCAGCACCACCACTGTTTTGAAAAACACTTGTCCGTTCATTGATTTGCGCCCAGTTTCTTGGCAGGTTTGGCGAAAATTTCACCTCCACAGTGACCACCTCAACCAGTCGGCGTAACGGCGAAGCTTGGATGGACCCAGTTTCACTAAATTGAATTTCGACACGTTTTTCATTGGTTATTTTGTATTGATGACAGTGTGGTAAACTCAAAGAATAGACGCCCTGAGATTGTTTATCTGTTAATATATGCGAATAGTATGTAAAAAAAAATTGAAGGTTTAAATACCTATAGGGCAATGTATCGTTTTACTTTAGCTGTTGTTGAGGCTGGCAGGTGATGAGAGGATTACGTTGATTCTTCTTGTTTTGAGATTCAGCTTGAAACTTCTTATTTTATTACGAAAAAGATGTTCATTACAGAATCTTCCCAGATAAGAAATTTTCTAGATTAATGGATTAATAGCTGTCTCCACCTTTTGGCCAACTTTAAATATTCTTGAATGACTATACCCTAGTAACAATTGAGGTTTTATGGTAGTTTTATAGCCTCTCATAAAACTTAGATTGCACTTGTAGCGTGCTATAAAACTTCAATTGATACTTGGGTAGGGATATGATGTGGAGGATTATTCCACGCGACATCAGCCCAAAATATTTTGGAAAAAGCTTCGAACTTTTGATGAATAAGATACTGACATATTTATATACCTTTTGCACAAACGAACGTTTTCGCTACCGCTCGAATACTATACAGCATTTTATGATTTCAACTGTCGAAGATTTCTTTGATACTAGTAAAGTTCTCAAGCTGTAAGGAAATGTAGCGGAATAAAGGAGGTCCAATTTGACTTCTTAGTCATACACCAGTGGTAGTGGTAAATGTTTCAGAGATAGTATCTCCTATTTTCATTGACTATCCTGACGATCTCTGACAACTCGCGACCTTGTTCGTAGTAGTTTAAGGTTGAACAGGGAATATGCAAAATCGAAAATGAAAAAAGCAATTTTTTCCATACCGTGTGTTAGATCTTCACAAAAATCAATTAGCGGAACTGTAACAACATTCTACATAAACTGATTGATTTTTATGAAGATTTAACACACGGTGTGGAAAAAAACATTACGTGCTTCCAAAATTGACTATTTCGGATTTTTGTGATCTTGCACAGTTTTTCAACATTCGCCTCACTCTTTTTATTTTTCTCCAATTTAAATGTACCTAACATCCAAATGATACCTTATATACCAAATATAAACACGCCATTCAATTCAACAAACGAATGTGTGCCATAAATTGCCACTGACTTAACATATTTCTAATATTCATAATATTCAACCCTGCTAGGTGGTTAATTATATAATTAATAATATAACATAAAGGTTTTTTTTAATTTCGATTATAGAGGTTTTAACCTTAAGGTCATTCGCCTCTATGGGTTAAAAAAATCTCTTATGAGAAATTTCTAACCCTATGTGCGGGGTCGGGACTCGAACCCAGGTGCTCTGCGTACAAGGCAATCGATTTACTAACTACGCTACACCCACCCCCAAGATAAAGGTATATTATATAAGTACATATGTACTTAATAATTAAAAAATCACTAAATGCTCGTGAAAACCTATTCTGATGCAGTGGGGACAAGCGGATAACGGCATTTTCCTTGTGTTTTCCAAAAAACTATGTGGTTTCAGCACACTTCAATTGTTTTATTTTGTCGACCAGTGATTTTTGATGAATAGCTAAAATGTCAAAAGGTTATTTAACAATATCTTAAATAACTCAAACCTCTTTAGCCGTAGCTACACACTTTCTTTAACGAAAGTGCGCTCCTAAATTCGGCTCAATTACCTAAAGTGTTTCTTATACTTTGGAAATACTGTAGATAGGGTAGTGAGCGTATTTTTGTCATGTTTCTATTATCACCCAATCCATTTGAAACCATTGATTGGAGCACCGCCTGCCCTCCTTGTTCAACGCTTTGAGTCAAATGCAGGGGTGACAATAGGAGCACTCGATTAGAGTTTTCGTAGTGCTCAAACACGAGCATTTTACCGTTTTCAGGGCATTTGTGTTATTATCTTGGTTCTTAAAAACGAAGCAACTTATAATTTCGCATCCAACGATCATCAACAATTATGAACAAAATCGGTTGAAAAACAATTTTTTTTTACTTTTCCTATAAAAGAAATGTATAGAATTCTAGTTTTAAAGAGGATAAATGCTCTAAAACTTTTCTAACAGTCGAGATCACATAATTTCGAAAGCATCAACATTGGAGTTTTAACAACCTCGAAGACTTTAAACAACTTTGATGAAAATATGAAATCTACATTAATGCAGTATATCGAGATATATAACTATATTTATTTTTTTCTTAAAGCCAGTTCTTTTCAATAATTGTTTTTATTGTAAGCTTTAGAGACTACCTTGAATCGCATGTGAATTATAATGTTTATACACAGCAGATGAGATTTAGAAATTACAGTAATATCAGAATAACTTATTTTAAGAGTTTTCTTTCATGTATAGTCTAAAATAATTCGATATTCGTGGATACAGAGTATTCATGTTTTCAATATACATGGTCTACATATGTTTTCAACAAAGTTAATTATAAAAGGTCTTCAACCAAGTTTTTTTTTCATTTTGATTATAAAGGCTTCAACCTTTGGGTCTTTCAGCTCTTTTTTCAGTTTCTAACCTAACGTACGAAGGTTGGGAGTCGAACCCAGGTGAGCTGCGTACAAGACAATCGACTGACAAACTACGCTATGCCTGCTTCATTCAATAAAGTTTTTTAAAATAGCATTTTTTTTAGATACTTTACTGATGACATTAAATCTCGAACTTAATTTGTTTGAAGAGTAAATTTTTCATAGTGATTTCTAGGAGGATTGACCACCAAAATTATTTTATTTTAGTTTATAAGGTGCTGCTTTACGTTGTAATATTCTTCAAATATATTGAACATTCAAAGTTGACAGTTTCGAAATAATGTGATCGTGAACGTTAAAAAAAGTTTTCGAGCATTACTTTTCTTCACTATTAAAACCCACAACTCCTGAAAGAGTCGTCGTATACTAAAATTTATTATACCATTCAATTAAACACTCAAATATACCTACACCATTAACAGCGATTAACTTAAAATCTTTTGAATTTTTTTATAATTTCCAAACCTGCTTGGAGGTTATTTATATAGTTGATAACACAAAAAATGCCCATAAAAACCAATCCTGCTAAAGACAAACGGAAAACATCATTTTACACCATTCTCCTTCTACTTTGAAAAATATTATTGTCGTAGTCAGGGTTGATTTTTGATAAATTTGGGAACATTAGCCCCAAGTTTCCAAAATGTGTGTGCAAACACTTCTATAATTTAAAAATCTGCCAGAATGAGAGGTTTGTCTTTTTGTCTGGAAACTGCAAAAAACTCTGGCTGTGCCAGATAAATCTGGCATAATGGCATCCCTGCGTAGTTGTGAATGGTTTTGCCTCAACTGTACGCAATATTTAATTGTGTGGAATTTTTCGGTAAGCAAGTTTATGTTTATAAACTTCAAATTGCACTTTCCATACGAAGCATTGTCGCTAATTAATATTTTGGAGCATCTCTTCAAAAATGCTTATAATAATTTGACAACTATGGGACCTCGATTAAAATCCCATTCCCGCAATTTTCCAAAATTCTACATGGTGCTTAAAACAATACGTTCTCAATGTAGTGATCAGACAATATACATCTAAAATTATTATTGTGCAATGTTTAATTAAAATAGTCAGCATCAATTAATTTGTTTTTTTTTTTTCAATCCGCCTTATTTTGTTTTTAGGGGGGGGGGGGGGGGGGAGGGGGGTTAACCCTAAACATCCCCCTGGCTACACCGCTGGTAGCTGCACGATATTCCAAATTTCAAAAAATAGTGATTACCGGCTATTCAATTCATACGTGATCGCAATCTTGTGATTACAATCGGTTGTTCACACAAGGGAACGTGATTAATAGTCATGTGCATTATCGTGATTTTTTAATTCTTGATCTTACCGTCGAATTTCTCACGCGGACTAATGTGTCTTTTGTCTATGATTTTGAAAGCTTAATCACAACCTTCGTAATTTCTATTTGCATTATCGTTGCAGGTTTTTTTTACGCGATGGATACGTACCGCTTAAAACGCGTAAAAAAACCGCGGTAATTGGAAATCCGCGTAAAAAATCGCGTTGAGTGGGAAATCCGCGTAAAAATCGCGTTGATTGGAAAATTCGCGTAAAAAAGAAACTGCGTTATTGAAAAATCCGCGTAAAAAACCGCGTTAATTCGAAAATCTGCGTAGAAAAAACCCTTAGCGAAAGACTTTTTGGAAGTTTCTTTTTGAACGGATTTCGCAAGTAATACGGTATTTGAAAAAAAAAAAAAAATTCTAAGTCTTTTTGTTCGGATCGCGGGGTTCCCGGAAGAATAAACTACTTCCTCACAGCAGTCTCTGTAGGGACAACTTTAAAGCTGAAATTTATTTGCATGATTAGAGGGAATTCAGACTTAATTATCTCAACTTACATCTAGTATTACCTCCTATTTTCCGCGATAGAACCAGGGATGCCATTATGCCAGATTTATTTGGCACAGCCAGAGTTTTTTGCAGTTTCCAGACAAAAAGACAAACCTCTCATTCTGCCAGATTTTTAAATTATAGAAGTGTTTGCACAAACATTTTGGAAACTTGGGTCTAATGTTCCCAAATTTATCAAAAATCAATTGATAAATTTCGATGACTTGGGGGTTGCTCTTAAGTAACAAATTTTGCCAGACATTTTTAGTTGATCTGCCAGATATTCTTTTAAAAAATAGTGGCAACCCTGGATAGAACAAGATGGTTCAACTGCACTGTCCCCGGTAGTGAATCCTATCACGAAACAAGCATGCAATTCTGGTTATATCGATAGGCATCACTATGCTCGTTTGCATGAAGTTAGGTTAGGTTACAATTTTAGGATATTCAATTGGACATCTTAATTTAGGTTATTCAATTTATGATACAAAATTTAGGTTTTACAAGTTCAGAATATAGGATATTAAATTTTAGGAATTCACTTTAGGGTATTCAATTCAGCGCCAACGAATTAGATATGTGTATTTAACTCACGTTTGCTTGCCTGTTCGTATTGTCTGACGTAAGTGCGATACAAGCTTGATCCGGATGAATTTTATCGAATTAATCTCAATGCAGGCTCATCAGCTCCATATACTATGAACAGTCCTTTGATGCAGCAGCACACTATCGGTAGTGACGTCTTACGGCTAAAGAACCCAGGAAACACCGCCCAACAATGATTAGGCGACTCACAAAAAAGCCCGCGTTTTTCGTTTTATCCTATTACACTGCGCTTCCATGGACGTTGAGTCAGTGAGAGTTCTCGTTCGGAAATTCAATATGGCTACTTCCGGTTTTGTGAAATCCTCCATAACGCAATCAATATGGGTATTTTCGGAATGGTCTTGACGAGTAGGTGCCAGAAATTAACATCCAAGATGACGACTTCCGGTTCAACGAAAATGTGCACTTGAAATCTGCAGCAATAAACTGAAAATGAACACTTGACACCAGTAACAGTAAACTGCACTGGAACAACTTAATTGATTAATGCAAACCATATTATGGTCGGAGTGCACGAAACACATTTCTCATAGATCGCTGATTTTCGAAATATAGTTGAATAATTTGAAAATGGTGAGCATACTGTGCTGGCAAACAATACTAAACTACAATAACATGACATGCTCTGAAACATGTTTTTAAACCATCATGTTGAACCACCCTGTATATGCCAAGGTTTGAGACTAAAAATAAGGACATTTGAAGTAAAATAAGAACGCTTTCCAAAAACCTCAAATATAAGAACATGTCCTTTAAAATAAGGACCCTAACCCTAATTTTTCAGTAGGGCACGTTACAAGAGCAAAAGAAAAATAAGAAGCTAGTTGTCTAATCTCGTTATCGCTACGTAGTTTTTCTTTTTAAGTAGGATTTTCTTTTAAGTAACATTTTGTTTGTGGTTATTTCCTAAGGGAAGAGCAGACAATCATAATATTTACAAATGGGATGAAAAATAGTGCTGCTGAATTTATTCAGAGTGCTTTTTATACACATCAGCGTTTCATGCAAATTGAATAATAATACCGAATGACGATGTAGCTACGTGTATTGTTAAGAAAGACGCTTATAAAAATAAAATTTTATTTTTGAATGCAGCTAGTGTTGTAGAATCTTGTTGAGGTACAATCATTTCTAGCAATTGTGAAAGGCATGCAAAGGGAATCTGGCAACGATGAACGCTGTTGTCAAATATACGGTAGGGCCTAGTAGAGAAAATTAAAAAGAGCAAAAAGCCAGTTGTCGTCTCTTATCTTAGGTTACTTCGAAGAAAAAAACCAATTGCTGGCACTTAATCGTCAAGACCATTCCGAAAAAAAACCCATATCGATTGGATTATAGCGAGTTTCGCTAAACCGGTAGTCACTATCTTGGATTTCAAAATGGCGTCAAAAATCAATTTTGGGAACGTCGTCAAGGAAATTCCAAAAACACCCATATTGATCAGGTTATAGAAGATTTCACTAAACCGGTAGTCGCTATCTTGGATTTCAAAATGGCGTCAAAAATAAATTTATGAGATCTATTCGTCAAGACCATTCCGAAAATACCCATATTGATTGGGTTAAACCGGAAGTCGCCATCTTGGATTTTCAAAATGACGTCAAAAATATTGATTGAATTATAGCGACGTTCATTAAACTGGAAGTCGCCATCGTGGATTTCAAAATGGCGTCAAACATAAATTTCTGGCACCTACTCGTCAAGGCCATTCCGAAAATACCCATTTTGAAAATCTTCGCCGTCTTTTGCATTCAAAAGGACTAATATTTTTGTAAAAATCCGCGTAAAAAACCGCGTTAAAACGCGCAAAAAACCATGTAAAAAGAAACCTGGGTGTATTGTATTTTATCGGATTTTCCCATGGATTAACATAACAGTAGGAACATGTAGTCTATCGGCGAATTATAAATCTGTATTGCTGGTATTCAGCGCAGTATTTTCATGTTTTTTAAACATTACTTTGGACCTTACCAAATGAATAACGACGTTCGAGATCCTAGTAGTTTTCTTGAGTCTGCTGCTCGAATTCTTAAATTATAAAACAGTTCACGAATCAAAAATAAATCCGTATCTAAATATTATTCTAAAATATATGAAACAGTAATTTCAATCCTATGCAAGAGATAGAGAAATTTCACACGAGGTAGGAATTGAGAAGCTAGGGGCGACTTGGATTCTCTTCCTGGGTAACAGGATGGCTGCATTCGTATCTGTTGAATCGTTACGTGCATGTTAGAGAGAATACTTCAAACTCAAATTCATTTCAACTAACTTCTGGAGTCCCTCAAAGCAATCTACGGGGATCGCTCATCTTCATACTGTTTGATAATGATCTTTGTCTTCATTTGAACTACAACAAACTACCGTATGTTATATGATTATACGACTGTATGACGACCTGAAAAGAATAAAACTATCTACTCTACTAAATATTGAATAGATTTATATTTGGACATAGATCTGTTATCGCAATGGAGAGGATACAATGAAGGTGAACACGAAGAAATGTGAAGCAATCACATTCACTCGACTTCGCTTATCGATCAGGTAGTCTATTTCCAATCATCAGAGACATCGGTCACGATACCTTGTGTACTTATGCTTTTGTCCGAGCCAGTATAAGGCGAACGAAAAAACTTCTGTGCATTGTCTGAATAACAAACAAGCGTTGGGTGAACGAAAATTAAATCGTGCGACTAACGAAACATTCGTGATAATACAAACATTTGGTAAAATAACGAAACATTTCGTTTCGATCACGAAACATAGTTTCGTTTTCTACGTGAAATATACACTAAATATTTAAAATCACGAATATTTTCGTTGATTCAGATGCCATGTTTTTAGTTCACGAAATGAAAGCATCTCATCTATTCATAGTAGATTTACGAATAAATTCATTCAGCGATATGATTTTTTTGTGCATAACTATTTTGGGGATTCTTCATTCATATTACTCAAATAAACATTCCCGAGTGTATTTCGAACTGTACTGCTAACAGCTCTAAGTTTAGTAACCACATCCACGTCCGAAATTCTTGGAACCGTGTGGTGACCGGCGAGCTAAAATTTTTTTGCACTAGTTCAGCCAAGAATAGAACCACTGGGAACGTGCTCTCATGTCTTAAGAGGTGACTAACAACATGCTGGGCGTTCTTAGGTCAAGGTATTGCTCCGTACCGAAGACTTAACCTGAACGGACGCTACGGTTTTGCATCATAGCCTTTATCCATTGTGTATTGAGTGAATAACTGACAGATAGTCACCTTTTCTGATTCGCTATTCTTGATTGTGTACCAATGTTTTAGGTTTCTTCTGGCGGTTGTATAATAGCCGTAAAGGAAAAGTCTAATTCTACAATTCTACATATTTTGTGTGGCAAGGGATGTGTAGATATGTCAAAATAAGCAATTCTTTCTTAAATCTGCAACCGTCTACCGACAAATCTGCATTGAAGACTACCTCCAAAAGTGACTCTTTGAGGTCTCATGAAGGTTTTACACTAGCTTTGTACTATATACTTGAATATGTGCCAGTATTGTTCTTCTCCCATCCACTCTTCATCTGGGCAGCCGATGGATCAAGTGCTCTTGTCGTTGTGTTTATTATATTTATTACGCATAATAAACATGTTGTTTGCAATTTGTCATTTAATCCAATTATGGAAACGTGTCTGATAGCAAGAGTGGAGATGCCAACTTGTCATTAACATTTCGCAGTGAATTTCTTCACATTCATTTGGGGTATCTTCAAATATTTTATACCCTTTCTTTGTACTGCAAACTTTGGAAATGATTATTAAAGTGCTAGTAAGAAGCAATACTCCCGATGGTCAGCTGTTCGGAGCTCAAATTGCCCGTAGAATAATTATTAAAAGGCCTATTCCAACGGCATTCATATTTCTTCTGGAGGTCGCACACTTGAAACCTTTGATCTAAAATGAAAAGACAAAGCGTGTGAGTACTTAGCTAAATCACAGTATCCACTAAGTTATATCCATCTCCCTATCTACTAACTTCTGCGACACTTGTGGATGATGCAGAGAATTTCTCGGTCATAATAGCCACAAGTGTTAAACTAACATACCTTCCAATCCCAAAATTGACCTGCATGGGCGTGGACATCTACGTTATTGATCATACTATAATCTAAATCTCTTTAGGTTTCACGTTGAGTGTGATGTACTACTCCCAAATATCATACAATTGGTTCAATATGCAATTTCAATAGGTTTTGATCAATCACGGGAAACTCACAGGTGGTCAGCTAAGCTGAGCTATGATTAGCACATCCACTTTCGAAATTCCTGGATTTACTTTGAAAGCTTTTATGATGACCTGATACAGGCTTCGGCCCACTATACTGCTTCGACGCTTGGATGGCACCTTTCGGGAAACAGACAAACCTTCAAAGTATTCAAAATTGTTTATTTTTCCTTCTTGGAAACATGAGCTGTTTTCAAATTTTTTGCACTGGATTTCAAGAGAAAGACTTTTTAAACAAATTGCTATCCAAAGATTTCAGAACCGACCTCTGTTATCCTACAAAAAGAAGCGAACTTTTATGAATAGCTGATTTGAGCTTTTACAATGCAATATTGCTTAATAAGAATCAAGCACCATAATGTTTATACGATTACTATACATGCGTGTTAATACTTGGAGTAACAAATTTCTTAGTATTGGTTGAAGGTCGCTATGAGGCTTCCAGAACAATTTGCGAACTCCTTTTCGTTGAAAATAACTTAGACTGACGAATTGTTTATTATTTTAATAGTTTACGTTATTACTGGTATAGAAGCTTAAACTCAGATATTGTTTCCCGGTTTAAGGTTTTGCAGTTGTTGAAATGGTCAGTTCGCAACAATGAACCGAGCATCGGTCGATGCGAATACGTCAAATCATAATTATATCAATCAACAAAAGCAATACAATCAAAATTCACTCACCCCATGTCCTGCGCCACTTAGGTAGAGCTGCCACAACGGTTCCTGCAGTCCCACCAGACTCGTAACCTTGTCCTTCAGTGGCAGCGAGCCGAGACACCGCACCGAAAAAGTCTGCCCGTTGATGGCGGCCACCGAACCGCTGCCGTCGCTGCTCTGCTCCTTGGCGACATCGTTGAACATTTTTTCAATTTGCGCCTGCACGCAGTTGCTGGATTCCGACCGGCTGCCATGGCTGGCACCGCTGGCAGCACTCCCACTGCTTCCACCACGCAAATCACGCAGATTGTTCGCTAACCCGCTGATGTCCAGGTGGTCCCGTTCGTTCACGATCGCTCTCGGTCCTCCCAAACGGGTGGCGCTGCTGATCGAACCCGCGCCATGGATCGAGGACGACCGGCGGCGACCTCCGGCCCCAATTCCGAGGTTTAGCGAGCTACGATCATCGATCCGTTGGCTGATGATCGATCTAGAAGAGGAATAGACGGCATCGTTAGCTGAGCTCTTGGGGATCGTTCGCTCTGCACCGGGACCATGACTAGGACCAGGACCAGGACCGGAGGGATCACCGCAGAAATGGTGGTAGTTTTGATGGTTAATCGAGTTAATAACGGGATCATTGCGGTTAAGGGTCGCACAAAAATGCTCCCCGGTGCTGTTATAGTTATTAGTAATACCACTGCCACTAGTTTTGTTATTTTGGGAACCGCTGTTATCGTGAAGGCATAGCTGGTGGATTATGAACACAAAGAAATCACTAACGGTTTGCCACATTGAACCGACTCGTTCGGAGAATGAGCATCGGATGCACACTGATTATTGCACATGGGCACTTAGCTGCCTGACCACTCAAAAATATCTACTCCCTCTTCTGTATCGAACCGACGATCTTCAGACGTCAGATGTTACAAATAGATTTTCTTCACCGGATTATTTGCCAATAATCGCATGGATCTCTGTCACCAAACTGTGATTGCGATGCCCAGCGAAGGTTCAACTGACAAATTTCACACTTTTTTAAACATTCGGAATGCACCGCTCGCAACTGTGCACCGAGGATTTCAAACCAAACAGACACTCTCGCCAAGTCAGCTTGGATTTGTTAAACACTATTAATCATTTATGAGAACCACTAATTGTCGAAATTCGGCCAATCAAATGCATCTACAACGGCGATTCGAATGGATGAAACGCGAAACCAACCAGCGAAGGAAACAAAACTACGATCTCTCTCTCTCCTTCGAATCGAATTGTTGGGTGGTAGAGGGAGGAAAGCTTTAACACGCGCGTAACTTCACCACAAGAAAAACAAATCGTACAGGGACTACACGAGGTCGCAAAAATGCGTTCCGCACCGTACCAAGTTCGAACAGTTATTGAACGAAAACGACCAGCGCGGGTTTACTCAAAGGCCACTTTTCTCCTCATAGCTTGGGCGAAGATGTTAGTCGGTTTTCCTATCGTTTCTCACTCTCGCACCTCTACCATAGCTGACCATTTGATTGGCTGACCTTTCTCCCACGGGGATGCTCGCGCGACTAGTTTTTCCTACTTTCTACCAACGAAAAAAAGCTTTAGCGAATCGGTTCTCCAAGCTGCGGTGCGTGCTTGCGACTCGATTTTCGTCTGAAGCTTATTTGGGTTCGGTTTCAATGCGTTCCTGTCTGGCTAGTTTGGGTAAGATCAGGCATGTGCGTTTAACAAAGTCTACTTTCGGGGGTTCACAGAGAGCTTTCATCGATCAACAGATGCAAGGTAAAGTTCCACAAACGATCGCGCTTTACCGGTTGCGTTTACTCGCTCGATATTACCGGTAAAAGCTTGTTTGTGCGTCGCTATGAATCGTGATGAATAAAGTTTTTAAACAGGACAAATGGCTGAGAGTAGTTTAGCAAGAGGTTTCATTTTTTTCCAAATCCTTCGAAGGTCGTAAAAAGGTTGATCATCTGTGAGGAGGCTTCGTTCTGGAAACTCGGGTGTTCATGCAATGTATTAAAAGTGTTCGGAAAATGTTTGTCGACAGCTAGAAAGACAAAATAAGGGTGAGATCGAAACCCAGGGGTCGCAAAAACGACGAAAGAGTGGCCAGCTGTGCCTAGTTGAACACCAATCGCTCCGTCCGAGATATAGCAAGCAGGTTGTCGTCTACAATCGAGCATCGAGCTAGAAAACGAGACGGGCTGTCGTCTCAAGTGAAGTGGTGACTACAAGCTCCGGCTTCCTGGACAGGAATATTATACGTCGACTGGAAGTGGAAAGGTGACAGAGATTCTCGAGCTCAAAATAATATCTCGTGTGGCACGCCATCTGTTATTGTAGATTAAAAAGTGACATTTACATCGCAACCTAGACGATCGATTTGTCGATTTGACAATTTGTAAATTTGTCAAATTGTCAATTTGTCAATTCGTCAATTTGTCAATCTGTCAATTTGTCAATTTGTCAATTTGTCAATTTGTCAATCTGTCAATTTGTCAATTTGTCAATTTGTCAATTTGTCAATTTGTCACTTTGTCAATTTGTCAATTTGTCAATTTGTCAATTTGTCAATTTGTCAATTTGCCATTTTGTCAATTTGTCAATTTGTCAATTTGTCAATTTGTCAATTTGTCAATTTGTCAATTCGTCAATTCGTCAATTCGTCAATTCGTCAATTCGTCAATTCGTCAATTCGTCAATTCGTCAATTCGTCAATTCGTCAATTCGTCAATTCGTCAATTCGTCAATTCGTCAATTCGTCAATTCGTCAATTCGTCAATTCGTCAATTCGTCAATTCGTCAATTCGTCAATTCGTCAATTCGTCAATTCGTCAATTCGTCAATTCGTCAATTCGTCCATTCGTCAATTCGTCAATTCGTCAATTCGTCAATTCGTCAATTCGTCAATTCGTCAATTCGTCAATTCGTCAATTCGTCAATTCGTCAATTCGTCAATTCGTCAATTCGTCAATTCGTCAATTCGTCAATTCGTCAATTCGTCAATTCGTCAATTCGTCAATTCGTCAATTCGTCAATTCGTCAATTCGTCAATTCGTCAATTCGTCAATTCGTCAATTCGTCAATTCGTCAATTCGTCAATTCGTCAATTCGTCAATTCGTCAATTCGTCAATTCGTCAATTCGTCAATTCGTCAATTCGTCAATTCGTCAATTCGTCAATTCGTCAATTCGTCAATTCGTCAATTCGTCAATTCGTCAATTCGTCAATTCGTCAATTCGTCAATTCGTCAATTCGTCAATTCGTCAATTCGTCAATTCGTCAATTCGTCAATTCGTCAATTCGTCAATTCGTCAATTCGTCAATTCGTCAATTCGTCAATTCGTCAATTCGTCAATTCGTCAATTCGTCAATTCGTCAATTCGTCAATTCGTCAATTCGTCAATTCGTCAATTCGTCAATTCGTCAATTCGTCAATTCGTCAATTCGTCAATTCGTCAATTCGTCAATTCGTCAATTCGTCAATTCGTCAATTCGTCAATTCGTCAATTCGTCAATTCGTCAATTCGTCAATTCGTCAATTCGTCAATTCGTCAATTCGTCAATTCGTCAATTCGTCAATTCGTCAATTCGTCAATTCGTCAATTCGTCAATTCGTCAATTCGTCAATTCGTCAATTCGTCAATTCGTCAATTCGTCAATTCGTCAATTCGTCAATTCGTCAATTCGTCAATTCGTCAATTCGTCAATTCGTCAATTCGTCAATTCGTCAATTCGTCAATTCGTCAATTCGTCAATTCGTCAATTCGTCAATTCGTCAATTCGTCAATTCGTCAATTCGTCAACTCGTCAGTTCGTCAATTCGTCAATTCGTCAATTCGTCAATTCGTCAATTCGTCAATTCGTCAATTCGTCAATTCGTCAATTCGTCAATTCGTCGTCAATTTGTCAATTTGTCAATTTGTCAATTTGTCAATTTGTCAATTTGTCAATTTGTCAATTTGTCAATTTGTCAATTTGTCAATCTGTCAATTTGTCAATTTGTCAATTTGTCAATTTGTCAATTTGTCAATTTGTCAATTTGTCAATTTGTCAATTTGTCAATTTGTCAATTTGTCAATTTGTCAATTTGTCAATTTGTCAATTTGTCAATTTGTCAATTTGTCAATTTGTCAATTTGTCAATTTGTCAATTTGTCAATTTGTCAATTTGTCAATTTGTCAATTTGTCAATTTGTCAATTTGTCAATTTGTCAATTTGTCAATTTGTCAATTTGTCAATTTGTCAATTTGTCAATTTGTCAATTTGTCAATTTGTCAATTTGTCAATTTGTCAATTTGTCAATTTGTCAATTTGTCAATTTGTCAATTTGTCAATTTGTCAATTTGTCAATTTGTCAATTTGTCAATTTGTCAATTTGTCAATTCGTCAATTCGTCAATTCGTCAATTCGTCAATTCGTCAATTCGTCAATTCGTCAATTCGTCAATTCGTCAATTCGTCAATTCGTCAATTCGTCAATTTGTCAATTTGTCAATTCGTCAATTCGTCAATTCGTCAATTCGTCAATTCGTCAATTCGTCAATTCGTCAATTCGTCAATTCGTCAATTCGTCAATTCGTCAATTCGTCAATTCGTCAATTCGTCAATTCGTCAATTCGTCAATTCGTCAATTCGTCAATTCGTCAATTCGTCAATTCGTCAATTCGTCAATTCGTCAATTCGTCAATTCGTCAATTCGTCAATTCGTCAATTCG